>NW_026068044.1:0-18049 GCF_014885135.2 Alexandromys fortis
CCAAGGTGGCCTTTTAAGGTTGTGTCTCAAAAAACAGCCAGAAAAAAATAAAATTTACTAATAAAATATTAATTTAAAAAAGTAATTTTTGAGGCAAAGTCTCTCTCTAGTTCAGGCTGGTCTCACACTCCCTGTGTAGTTGAGTAGTTGAAAGTGACCTTGAACTTCTGACCCTCTGCCTTCTACTTCCAAAGGGTGGGATTACAGTTTGTCTCCACGTCTGGATTATGTGCTATGGAGACCAAACTCAACTCCTCTTGTTTGCTAGGCAAGAATAATTGTCCCCAACTGCTGAAAAGCAAAACTTAATTAGGAAAGAAAGAAGGTGGACAGTGGTGCATACCTGTAACCATATGATAAATGTATCATAAAAATAAATATTAAACTTTGGAATAATACAAAAGTATTAAGGATTGGAAGTGGTGTTAGATGCCTGTAATCTCAGCATTTGGGTGTGGGAGGAAGATCTGAATTTTGAGGCCAGCCTAGGATCCTGTCTCAAAGATAGATAGATAGATAGATAGATAGACAGACAGACAGACAGACAGACAGACAAGGAGTGCCTGGAGAGATATTAGACTGTGAATTCTACCATTTTCTTTGAGCATATTTGCCTCATACCAAGGGAATTCGGTATAGCTTTTCTGTTTTCCAGCCTGTCAGTAAGTTGGCACTGAGCCTGTGAGCTGGGTCAGAGGTGCTGCTGGGATGGGTGCAGAAGGGATAAATCCTGGTGCCAGTAGCCCTTCAGTCTACTACAGCCATGCAGCCGTCAACCACATCCAGAGGGACTAGTTTGGTCCTATGCTTGTTCCTTCCCAGTCCAGCTGGAGTTGGTAAGTCCTTCTAAATACAAATGATAAAGAAGCAGAGAAACATCACCTTTCACAATAGCCACAAATGATATAAAATATCTTGGGGTAACACTAACCAAAGAAGTGAAAGACCTGTTTGACAAGAATTTTAAGTCTGAAGAAAGAAATTGAAGAAGATACCAGAAAATGGAAAGATTTCCCATGTTCTTGAATAGGTAGGATCAACAAACTAAAGATGACAATCCTACCAAAAGCAATCTATAGACTCAATGCAGTCCCCATCAAAATCCCAACACAATTCCTCAAAGATCTTGAAAGAACAATAATCAACTTCATACGGGAAAAACAAAAAACTCAGAATAGCTAAAACAATCCTGTACAATAAAGAAACTTCTGGACGCATCACCATCCCTGACATCAAGCCCTATTACAGAGCTACAGTAATGAAAACAGCTTGGTATTGGCATAAAAACAGAGAGGTTGACCAGTGGAATTGAATCAAAGACCAGATATTAATTCACACACCTATGAACACCTGATTTTATACCAAGAAGCTAAAAATATATAATGGAAAAAAAGAAAGCATCTTCAACAAGTGGTGCTGGCACAACTGGATGTCAACCCTAAGAAAAACATATGTAGATCGACCTGAAAAGTCAAAATAGACAAGATGGCCTGACAAAATTGGGAACATAGAGGTGGGGGAGAAGGGAGAGTGGCATCTGTGAGTTTCTAATCAGTAGAAACTGTGTCTCAGAAATAAGGCATAGGGAAATAAAGGAGGATACCTACAGTAGACCTCTGGTTTCCATATATACACACAGATATGTGCATGAACACACACACATGCACACATAAAAAACGCAAACTGAGAAGCATGGACTAAAGAGACAACTTGTCCTTGCTTACCTTTCGACGTCACAAGAAGAAAAGTGTCTTCTCTCCAGAAATTAGGTAGTAAATCCGTGACAGCCCCTCAGCTCATAGTCATCCTGCCTCAGTGCCCAGACTGCTGCGATCACAGGCATGTCATAGCAGACTTGGCTTGGTCTGCATCTTTGGAATACATATATACTGAATGTGAAATACCCCCTTACAGGTTCAAATCCGGAATGCTTGGTCCCTAGCTGGTGGCACTGTTTGGGGAGGTGGTAGGAGCTTTAGGTGACACCTAGCTGGAGAAAGTAGGTTACTAGTGAGGGAGTAGCTGGGTAGGCTATACCTAGTGCCCTCCTTCTGTTTCCTGGCAATAATAAGAGGAGTTATCTTCTGATAACCACAGACTGATAGCTACAGATGGCATGCCCCTAAGAAAGTGTCTGTCTATCCCATGGCAAAGAAAAGGAGCTGGGGGCTAGGGGCATCCCTCAGTTGGTAGAGTACTTGCATAACATGCTTGAAACCCATAAACTGGCTGTGGTGGCTTGAATGAGAATGTGCCCCCTAGACTCATATATTTAGACGCCACCCCCCCACACACACCAGTCGGTGGAACAGTTTGGGAAGAATAGGGAGAATTGCTTCTGAATGGGAGGTTTGAGATTTAAAAATGCCACGTGATTCCCACTTGTGTCTCAAGATCTGAGCTCTCAGCTTCTCCAGTGTCGTTCTTGCCTGCCTACTGCCATCCTCCCTTCTGTGATAGCCATGGAACTCACCATCTGAAACTTTAAGCCCCAAATTAAACATTTTCTTCTATAAATTGCATTGGCCACAATGCCTTCTCACACCAATAGAAATGTAACTAAAATATTGGGTGTCGTGGTATCCACCTATAGTCTCAGCACTGGGTATGAATTCAATGATATGCTGGGCTACGTGGTGAATTTGAAATGAGGCAAAAGTGGGAAGAGGAGGAACGGGGGAGATTCAATCAAATAAGAGGGAAAAAAAGGAAGAGGCAGAGGACTCCAATTCTATGGGAGAGTCACTGAGAATTAAGAAGACATCCAGTAAACAATACATTTTGAAGCCAAACCCATCTATAGTCCAAACTTGGGAAGCACAGGCTATCTTGAGCTTAAATTCTAGAGAAGGTTATTCTAGAGAACAGTAAGAGCAACACAGTAATACTTCACTGGGCTGTCCTGGAACTCACTCTGTAGACCTGCATGGCCTTGAACTCACAGAGGTTCCCCTGGCCTTTTTTTCCCCATTAAATGCAGTGGCTGCCTCTTAAACAACTGCGGTCCTAAGCAGCAATTGCTGTCATGGAATATTATTTTAAATGTGTAAAGGTGTGTTATTTTTTTTTTTACTGCTTTTGTTAACAATGCAAAGATGTGTTACATTTGTTTGATTAAATAAAATTAACCCCGGGGACTGAATCAGCAGCTAGCAGACAGGAAGTGGTAGGGAGGGTTCTTAAGAGGGGGTTGAGCAGAAGAATGCCCCCTTTTTGGGGAGGCACCAGAAAGGAGAGGATAGCTATTTGCCCTTTAGCCTCTCTGGGTGAGCCTAATGTCCTGAGTCCTGAGTTCTGTAGAAGGACAGAGATCTAGATAAAGTTCCTTTATTGGTTGTGATAGAATCAGTGCCTGGGGACACAGGATTCCCACAAGGCTGTGGCCAGTGCAGCTGCTGGTAGCTGCTGGAGTTGCAGTTGCTGTTTAAGAGAGCAGTTGTTTCAGAGGCAGCCACTGTATTTAATGAAAAACAACAGGGGAAGTGGTGACCTATGACTTTGATCTCACCACTCAGAAGGCAGAGGCAAAGGGAATCTCTGTGAGTTCAAGGCCAGCCTGGTCTACAGAGTAAGTTCCAGGACAGCCAAGGCTGCACAGTAAAACCCTTGTCTCAAATGAACTAGCAATAGAAAGAGAGAGAGAGAGAGAGAGAGAGAAAGAGAGAGAGATGGTTGGAAAGATGGCTCAGCAGTCAAGGGCATATCAGGAGGCTTCACAGTCATGTGTAACTCCAGCTCCATTGCATCCGATCCCCCTTCTGGCCTCTATGGACACCCACATGCATGTGTACATACATACACAGACACACCAAAATGAACTGAAATTAAATAAACCTCAGTACCAATAGGAAATTCCATATACCAAACCATACTTGTGGATAAGTGATTGAGGGATCTCTCAATAGGATCAACTGAAGAGGGCCTTACCATAAGGCTTGCTATAGGTTGACCCACTAAGGAATTACTAGTCATGATTTTACAAATGCAGTACAGCGTTGATTATGTTTGGTTAGAATCGTGTTTCCATGTCCAGATAAAAACATCATTTATCTCCGTTATCAGTGTTTCCCCAGTCCTGGTTAGAGGACAGGGTGCTGATTGGAGAAGTGATTTTGCTGCCTAAAGGGCTACAGAGAAGCCTAGTAGGGATGGAGCTCCAAGGCCCCTAGATGGACAGAGGAAAATGGGAGGTCTGATTTGTGTAGAGCGTAAGCTGTTAAATATCTGGGGGACGTTTTTCCTCCCATTCCACTGGCTGTTTCCCATAGGAGCATAGTTCTTCCCTGGGAGCAGGTTTAGAGGCTTGGGAAACACAGAGAACAACACAATTAAACCATTAAAGGCCTCTATTGTCTCTTCCTTGGGTGGTTGCTTTGGGAGAGGGAATCTTAAGAAATGTGGCTTTGAGTCCGAAGCAGTGTTTAGGTTGTAGACTTGCAAAGCTGAAACAATATGCTATTGAATGTCAACTTTTTTGTCCTGCAGGAAGGAAAAAACATTCTCCAAAATGGAAAAGGGCTGAGACCCCGTAGATCTAAGATGGGACCCTGTAAGTAAACAGCGGGTGTGTGAAAATGTGTGAACTTAGAACTTGACTTTAAGATCTTCACTCTTTTTCAAGATTCCTTTTTTAGGTTTAGATCACAGGAACAGGAGAAGGGACACACCCAGCAGCTGTAGAGGCAGGAAACTGCCATTCTAAAACCAAGAAAAGAAAACCACGAAAACTCAAGAGTATCTCTGCCGTTTTGTCCTGGGTAGCTTGCCTTTCAAAGTGGGCTGTGTGTGTGTGTGTGTGTGTTGAGTGTGAGTGTGTGTGCGTGTGCGTGTGTGTATCAAAGGATGATGATGTCCGACTCTCTGTGTGTAGCACATTCAGGGTGATTTGTGTAACTCCCTCCTTGCAAATCTGTTTCCTCTAGAAAAACATTTCTAACCCAGATCACCTTTCAATCGTGCTAGGCATGCTAGGCGCTAACTCCCCAGGGGCAACAGAAGGGGTACTTAGAAGAGCTGCAGTCACTTCAAGTCAGATAATGACTGAGAGGAGAAACGGGCCTGGGTTTGGCAAAATTTCACCTGGTGGGGCATTTAACTCTAAACCTTACAGGCTTTGAGGAGGGCAGGAAAGAAAACTGTGTTCACCTCTCGTGTTTCCCATGGCCACCCTGAACCAAGTGATGCCCGCTTGTGCTGTTGCTCAACTTCCGGGGATGCTGCAATAACAAGCTAATGGTCCTACAAGAGGAATGAGAGAAACAGTCAGTTCTCACTGAACGGATGACTTCTCTTTTAGGAAACCAAAACCTAGATGAGAAACAAAACTCAGTCTGCAGGAAAGAGAGGGATCCCGCTTTCTTTCTGCTGTCTTGAGACAGTGTCTGAAATAATGTAAGTACATAGGCATCACCACTGTCGGATAAGGAGTTATAAGCTGCAAATCAGCTGATATCCAGGCACCCTTTCACTCACGCCAAATGCTCTTTTAAAAGGGTTTTAATCCTGATGTGTATATATTCCACACTTTCTTTATCCATTCTTCCATTGAGGGGCATCTAGTTTTTTTCCAGGTTCTGGCTATTACAAATAATGCTGCTATGAACATAGTGGAACAGATGCTTTTGTAGTATGATTGGGCATCTCTTGGGTATATTCCCAGGAGTGGTATTGCTGGATCCTGAGGTAGGTTGATTCTCAATTTCCTGAGAAACCGCCACACTGATTTCCAAAGTGGTTGCACAAGTTTGCATTCCCACCAGCAATGGATGAGTGTTCCTCTTACTCCACATCCTCTCCAGCAGAGGCTACCATTGGTGTTTTTGATTTTAGCTATTCTGATAGGTAGGGGCTGACTGAGAAACCATTGATAAAGGCACTGGGACTTGTTTTTACGACATCTTCTGGCTTTTGGAGACCCTAGTCTATATGGATGCATAGCTTTCTAGGCCTGAATGTAGGGGGGAGGGCCTTAGACTTCCCACAGCGCAGGGTTCCCTGCCTACTCTCAAGCAGGGAGGGTCAGAGTTGAGGGGGTGTGGGGGAGCGGGAGGGGATTGGGAGGAGGGAAGGAAGTGTAAATATTTGAATGGAAAAATAAAAAAAGGAGGTTTAAATCCGACTGTACACATCTCCTCACTCTGACAGCTCTCTTACCGTATCAAACTGGCTTCTGCTTCTGCTAGCAATGTTTATTAAACCCAAAAGTCAAACTGTTAGAATTCAAAAGAAATCCAGTTGTGAAGTTGAGAAGAATTACCTGTAGTCTACGTTTAAAAAGTGAGAGCTGGCCGGGCGATGGTGGCGCACGCCTTTAATCCTAGCACTCGGGAGGCAGAGGCAGGCGGATCTCTGTGAGTTCGAGGCCAGCCTGGTCTACAAGAGCTAGTTCCAGGACAGGCTCCAAAAGCTACGGAGAACCCCTGTCTCAAAAAAAAAAAAAAAAAGTGAGAGCTGTTTCATGTTACTTTATACGCTCTTTTCATCCACACAAAAATGAGGCAACTTTTTTTGGTTCTTAATTTTTATTTTTTTATGTGTATAGATGTTCTGCCATGGATGTTGGGTCCCCTGCAACTGTAATTACAGACAGTTGTGAGCTGCCGTGTGGGTGCTAGGAATTGAATCCGGGTCCTCTGGAAGAGTAGTCAGTGCTCTTAACCACTGAGTCTCCAGCCCCAAACCTAGGCAGTTTTAACACAGGCAAACATGAACACCGATGGACAGTACGTGAACAATCCCTCACACCTGGATACTCACCCATGTGTACTTTTACAAAAATAATGAATATGATGGCTCATACCTGTAATCCTGTAACCTGGAGATGGAGGCCGGAGGATCAGAAGTTGAAGGCCATCCTTTTCTTATGTATTGAGTTGAGTCCAGACTGGGCTACGGCTACAGGAGAACCTGTCTCAATCAATCAAACAATATTTAAATTTCCTAAAGAAGTTTCTGGTTTACAGCAAAAATTGGAAGGAAATTAGAGACTTCTCCCCCTCTCACAGATTTTCTCTCCTCGTATGTTCGGTCTCCCCATAGTTTATGTCCTCTACCAGAAGGGTACACTTGTTACAACTGGGGAACCACCACCTGCACATCATTATCACAAAAGCATCATTTATGTTGCGTGCAGATGTTGTGTGTGTGTCCATTCATCTAAAGGAGTACAGGTGTGTGTCACAGAATGTGTGGAGGGAGGTCAGAGGACAACCTCAAATGCTGTCCTCACTTTCCATCTTGTTTGAGAGAGGGTCTCTTTGCTATCTTCCTGCTGAGTACACTGAGCCAGCTGACCCCATCCTCCCCACAGGAGCACTGCGATTGCAGGTGCTCTTGGCCCAGGTTTATGTGGGTTCTAGAGATTCAGACATGCATAGTGAGTGCTTTTACCCATCGCGCCTTCTTCCTGTTCTTGGTGTTTTTCATTTATAGGTGTGGACCTATGTACAATGAAGTGCACCCACCAATATAGTACCTCAAATATTCCTCTTTCTTCAGCCTCATTCTCTTCAATCATTGGGTCAAAAGAGCATTGATTTTTTTTTTAAATTAGGAATACCTTTTATTCTTTGACAATGGCACAGACAGGCCAAGAAAAAGAGCAAAAAAAAAAAAAAAAAAGAGAGAGAGAGAGAAAATTTCATATATGTAAACAGCATACCTGCGGCAAACTCCCTGGCCAGCAGGAAGGAACAGCCACCAGACGAGGATTCTTCCCAAATCACGCTTTATTGGAGCCTCTTGGTTGAAGGGAGAGCAGAAAGCAAGGGGCCCCAAGCTCTGATTTGCAGCTGCTTATATAGGGAGTCTGCCTAGCACCTTTGATACTTTGATACTTTAACTGCTTTTCTGGAGACCCACCGGCCGGAAAGAAAGTAGGGGAACATCCCTGTCAATTACAGACCACAAGGAAGTTCCCCTGCTGGTCAGGGGAAGTGTGGGCAGCTAGATCACAACAACTCATCCTGTTTTCTGGTGGAAGAACTGCAACCTTTATTATGGTATCAAGCGAGGCCAGGGCCAAATGCCATCTTGTAATGGCAGCCACTCAAATCGGCTCCCAGCACATACCCACCTCAAACATTCCCTTCCAACTTCATGTCCTTTTTTTCCTTTTTCTTTTTCTTTTTTTTTCAAATTAGTGCTGTCTGTTGGTATGTTTATTGCTCTTTTTTTTTAAATTTTTCAAAACAAAGTTTCTCTGTGAAACAGTCCTGGCTGTCCTGGAATTCACTCTATAGACCAAACTGGCCTTGAACTCACAGAGACCTGCCTGCCTCTGCCTTCCAAGTGCTGGGATTATAGGTGTGCACCACCACTGCCTGCCCAGTTGTTGACTGTTCTTGGTGTGTCTTGTGCAAGTAACAGACTAAAGTAAGCTTATGAATTCAATGGCCACCTCCTGTACAGACACAGAAATGGACATAAGTTATGATGAAAGTGATCTTCCCAAGTTTAAATTTGTAACTGAGAGTCTACCTGCTGGGACCGGGAAAGGATTGAATGTGAGCCTTTCTATTCCCATCCAATCTAGTGCCACAGGCAGAGAAGGCAAGGAAGCCCAGCTTTTCAGCGATGAGGGACATGAGCTTTCTATCAGAAAGCAGTCAGCTTTGCCCTCTGTTGACTTCTCATACTTGTCTTTATGGTTTTATGTTGTTAATGTTGTTTTGTTGTTTATAGTCCAGGGGAATGTCAAAGTCCATGTCCAAAGTATACTCCATAGTGGACACAGACTTCACAGGTGTGGTCTGCATCACCCACTGCTCAAAACTCTTATTGCAGTTGATGGCAGTCCTATCCCAGATTGTCACATAGGCAAAGTCCCTCTCAACATATTTTCTAGTGCTGCTTTGAGTTTGGTAAAATTCAGGAAGGCCAGGCTCTGAGGCTGGAATTTGGTATAAGGTCAGTTGCACATTGATATTCTCCACCTGGACCACCACACAGCATATTCTGCGTCGTCCAGTTGGGGTTAGTAGTAAATGTCAAGAGCAAGACCTCTTAACATACCGCAGGTGTCAGTCAACTGAACGGACAAGAGCTGACCTGTGTCTAGGCCCTGCTCACAAAGACATAGAATCAGTGATGCTGTGGAGTGTGGAAGACTTTGAGGAATGACTGGTTATGTTGAAAGAACTTGATGGACAATGCTTTGCAGACACCATTTCTGTGACCCTTAAACTAGAAACCTGGGAAATTTTCTTCATAGTTGCTACTGCACTCAGGTTTGATTTTTTTTTTTTTTTTTTTTTGAGACAGGGTTTCTCTGTGTAACATTCTTGGCTGTCATGGAACTCACTTTGTAAACTAGACTGGCCTAAAACTCACTGATATCCACCTGCCTCTCCCTGGGTTGAAAGCTGTGAGCCACCACCACCTGGCTTGATTTTTGAGACAGGGTCTTCATGTAGTTTGGGTGGCCTGGAACTCGCTGTGTATTACAGGTTGGCCTTGAATTCTCAGTTCCCTGCCTCAGTCTCTGTGCTGGGGTCCAGATGTGCACCACCTCAGTCTCTGTGCTGGGGTCCAGATGTGAACCACCTCAGTCTCTGTGCTGGGATTCCAAGTGTGCACCACCTCAGTCTCTGTGCTGGGATTCCAGGTGTGCACCACCTCAGTCTCTGTGCTGGGATTCCAGGTGTGCACCACCTCAGTCTCTGTGCTGGGGTCCAGATGTGCACCACCTCAGTCTCTGTGCTGGGGTCCAGATGTGAACCACCTCAGTCTCTGTGCTGGGATTCCAGGTGTGAACCACCTCAGTCTCTGTGCTGGGATTCCAGGTGTGCACCACCTCAGTCTCTGTGCTGGGACCCCAGATGTGAACCACCTCAGTCTCTGTGCTGGGATTCCAGGTGTGCACCACCTCAGTCTCTGTGCTGGGATTCCAGATGTGCACCACCTCAGTCTCTGTGCTGGGGTCCAGATGTGCACCACCTCGCTCAGTTAACTGAATATGATTTTCCTTATTATAGAGTTCTGTGTTGGTTGCATTTTTTTTATTTGTCAAGCAAAAAGGGCAGCTATCTTTTAGGGGGGAAGGAGAGGTTTCTAAATCTAATTATGTCAGCCGGGCGGTGGTGGCGCACGCCTTTAATCCCAGCACTCTGGAGGCAGAGGCAGGCGGATCTCTGTGAGTTCGAGGCCAGCCTGGTCTACAAGAGCTAGTGCCAGGACAGGATCCAAAGCTACAGAGAAACCCTGCCTCAAAAATAAATAAATAAATAATAAATTTAATTATGTCTCTAAGGGTGGGATGGGAATGGAATGGGAAGCGGTAGCAGCACAAAGCATTCTTATTTGTGGGGAGACTCTCTAAATTGAGCTGGTGGGTTAAGCAATGGTTGCAGGGAGGCAGCAAGGAGGGCAAGAGCTGGGAAGGGCCAAGGAAAGGGGAGTGAAGCCTGTAGAGGGGACTGTGGGACGTGAGCATCACACAGCACCTAAACATGGTCTTCCTTATGCCATTAGCTATGGGTGCCCAACCCATCATGGGTTTCTGTCTGGAAACAAGTGTTCAATGGATTTAACGAATATGTTAATACTTCTAAAGCATCATTATAATTTTTATTTTCACACTAGTTTTACCTTCTTTCATTTTGTGCTTGCACAGCTAAGCTGGAGATGGGTTCACCCCCTTGGGAGGGTAAGTCTTTACACCAAGCTCAGTTTCCTTGTCTCTAGCAGCACATTGGCTCTTAGTGCAAATAAAATGCTGCAAGACAGGATAGCCCTGTTGGAACGCCTCCTATCTCCAAAATTCTTTCTCATTTTTCCTTAATAAGTCTGTGGTTTTTTTTTTTTGCTTAAAAATAAAAGACCACGTCGGGCGGTGGTGGCGCACGCCTTTAATCCCAGCACTCGGGAGGCAGAGGCAGGCAGATCTCTTCTGTGAGTTCGAGACCAGCCTGGTCTATAGAGCTAGTTCCAGGACAGGCTCCAAAACCACAGAGAAACCCTGTCTTGAAAAACCAAAAAAAAAAAATAAAATAAAAAATAAAAAAAATAAAATAAAATAAAAGACCACACTATAGCATGCTCCTCCCCCATGTGTTTCTCCAGGCTCACAAAACAGTTTTTTTTTTCCTGATAATCAGTTTCATTTCTCTTAGCCCCATTTCTTTTCTTTATTATATTTATTAAAAAAAAAACAAAATGGACTAACTTATTTCATTTTATATACCAATCCAAGTTCCCACTCCTTCCCCTCCCCACATTCCCTCCACAGACCCTCCCACCCCACCCCTATCCACTCCTCAGAAAGGGGAAGGCACATTGCTTTGGGGAAGGTCCAAGGCCTTCCTTACTATATCTAGGCTGAGCAAGTTATCCATCCAAAGAGAAAAGGTTCCCCAAAAGCCAGTACATGCAGTAGGGACAAATCTTGGTGCCACTGCCAGTGGACCCTCAGTCTGCCCCAGCCATGCAGCTGTCAGCCACATTCAGAGGGACGAGTTTGGTCCTATGCTTGTTCCTTCCCAGTCTGGCTGGAGTTGGTGAGCTCCTATTGGCTCAAGTAGACTGTTTCAGTGAGTGAAACCATCATGGCCTTGACCTCTTTGTATTCTCATTCCTCCCGCTCTTCAACTGGACTTTGGGAGCTCAGGCCAGTGCTCCGATGCAGGTCTCTTCCTCTGTCTCCAACAGCTGCTGCCCATTTCTTTTCTTGAGACAGCATCTCACTATGCAGCCCTGCCTGGCTCAACCCTAACTCCCCATATAAACAAGGCTTAGCTGCAGTTCTTACAGGCAAGTTTCAATTATTGCAGTAAATTTCAAGAATTTTACTCATCAGACATTTGCAACCCTTTATATGGCGATTTGATGTTGCTGTCTCCGAATGTGTTGAGCAGCATTCATAAGTATCCTGGATAATATATAGTTCATGAGCCATAGGATAGATACACCCCATTTATTACCTACCATTCTTGTTTGCATTAACTGTAGTTGCTTTATTTAAAATAGCATGAAATGTGACCCAATCCATTGTGATAATACTTCATGTCTTTAATAACTAATATTGGAGATGAGGTCAGTGTATTTCTTTTTTGTTGGTTTGTCTTTTGGTTTGTTTGTTTTGGTTTTTCGAGACAGGGTTTCTCCGTAGCTATGGAACCAGTCCAGGAACTAACTCACTCTGTACGTGTGGAGACCTGAAGTTGATGTCAGACATTTTCCTCGCTTGCTTTCTACCTTTCTTTGAGAAAGGGTCTTTTTATTTTTAATTATTATTTTTTAAGAAAGAGTTACTCTGTGCAACACCCCTAGCTGTCCTGGAACTAGCCCTGTAGACCAGGCTGGCCTCAAACTCACAGAAATCTGTCTACCTCTGCCTACCAAGTGCTGGGATTAAAGGTGTGTGCCACCACCGCCAGGCAAGAAAGGGGCTCTTACTGAATCTGGAGCTCATCCGTTTGGCTAGACTGGCTGACCTATGAGCTCCAGGGATCTACCTGGTTTTGGTCCCCAGCATGGACTTAAAGATATATGCTATCCATGTATGCTGGCTTTTACTTGGGTTCTGGGATTCAAACTCAATCTCTGAGTTTGTAGGGTTGGGATTTTATTGACCAAGTTATCTTCCTAGCTCACCTCCAACTTCTGATTGGAAAATAATAGTCTATTAAAACTGAAAACCTCCCCATATTAAAAGAAAAAAAAGCAAAAGAACAAACACCCGAGCCAACAATATTTCTCAGTGGGTAAAGGCACTTGTCAAGACTTGAGTTTGCTACCTAGGCCCCACATGGTAGAAGAAACATTGTCCTCTGACCATCACATACACAGAGTGGCACTAGCAAGCCCTTATCCTATGCCCTCCTACATTCAAAATAAGTAAAATATAATTTTAAAAAATGTTTAAGATGGCTTAGTGGTTAAGAGCACTGCTTGCCTTTCCGAAGGTCCTGAGTTCAGTTCCCAGCAACCACATGGTGGCTCAAAACCATTTGTAATGAGATCCGGTGCCCTCTTCTGGCCTGCAGGAACATATGCAGACAGAATACCAAGACTACTGTATACATAATAAATATTTAAGCTTTCAGAAAAAAATTAGCAAGGTAATTTTCCCCAAATTTCAAACAATATCAACAATTATTAGAATTATTTGGTGGGCAGTGTAGGCACGCACCATTAATTCTAGCACTCAGGAAGCAGAAGCAGGTGGATTTCTCTGAGTGTGAGGCCAGCCTGGTCTACAGAGCAAGTTTCAGGACAGTTAGGGCAGTTACACAGAGAAACCCTATCTTGAAAAACCAAAACCAAAACAAAACAAAAAGCCAACCAACCAACAAACAAAACATCAACCAACAAAACTTAATCAGGCATGGCAGCATGTGAAAACGGAGGCAGGAGGAAGAGAAGTTCAAGACCAGTTTCTGCTACACAGGTGACTAAGTCCAAACCAGGCTACCTGAAACTATGTCAGAAAGTAGAACAAGTTTGAAAAAGGGCTAAGAGTATGGCCTGCCTAGCATGTGTAGGTTCCTACCTTCAATTCCCTGCACTGCAGGAACATACAGAGAACTAAGCAAGGAGAAATTTGGTTGCAGTAAGGTCATGCTGTCCAAGCTGGCTTTAGATTTGAGACCCAAGTTCCTCTGCCTCGAGAGGACTAAAGTCATAAGTGTGAACCACCATGCCCAGCCAGGGAGAAAATGTCAAAGATTTGTCCTCCTGCGCCATTGGGGACCTGAATCAGAATGTACTGGGTACATTATGGGAACTCTATGAAAGTATCAAGGGTTGTGGGAAAAGATAATGAGCTTGAGGTGCAAATAGCAGCATTTTTTCACAGATAAGTGTTTCCAATACAAGTAGTGGCAGCAGTAGGTTTTAAAGGTTTAGGATGTAGCCTTCCCCCACCCCACTCGCGACCATGACTAATTGCCCAAGTTGACCTCAAACTCACAATCCTCTTGCATTTGCTCTTTGAGTGCTGGAATGACAGGCATGAGTCACCAAACCCAGCAATATTTCATTCTTTATTAAGCTATGGTTATAACCAGTGTAGAAACAAAGATGGCCACAGAATCAAGTGAAAAAACATGAGCAATGAGAGAAGGAAGCCCAGAGTGGTGACATGTGCCTGGAATCTGGGTCAGCACAGGGAAAGGCCAGACAGGAGGATCACAATTGTCCTAAGTCTGTGTCCAGGCTGGGTCACTCAGTGAGACCCTATCTCAAAAAAGAGAAGACAAATCAAAACCAAAAGTGGGGGTAAAAAGACCCCTAAGTGTTTACAAATCACAGAGCAGCTATGCCTTTTCTATGGTACTGGAAAGTATATCATTTGCATTATTTGATAAATTCGGAAATGGCATACTCTATAACACTTGATACCCAATGTAAGATACCCTTTGTAGGAAAGCATCAGGATCCAACACATAAGTATCCATAGAAACCTTACTTATTTATTCACTTGTTAATTAGCTTACTTGTTTTGAAATAGAATTCCATAAGCATCAGGCTGGCCTTATACTCCCTATGTAGCTGAGGATGGTCTTGAACTTTTAATCCTCCAACTTCTACCTCACCAGTGCTAGGACAGCAACAATATTAACAAATCTTAATTGATTTTCCCTACTTTCATTTTCTCTTCATTATCTGTCACCTGCTCATACTGATTAGAAAAAATAGTGGGACTTTTTTTTTTTTTTTGCGATGACTTCTAGCCAATTGGTTACATCAAAATGAAGTTGAATATCTCCTTCCCAGTCTCTGGCTGTCAGAAATTCACTCAAGTGGACATGGACACAAGCTTTGTACTTTCTATGAGAGGATTATAGCCACAGAAGTGTCTGCTGTTGCTAAGAGTGGAAGGGTTATGTGGTTGGAATCAACGGTGGGAACCACAAACGAGGGTCTCCCATGGAACAAGGTGTTTTGGTCCCATAGCAGAGTGCACCTGATGAGAAATGGCCATTCTTGTTACAGTCCACGAACTTCAGAAAGGAAGGACAGGCTATTTGGGGATACACAATAGATGCCAATCTAAGAGCTCTTGACATTGTAGCTGCTCAGTCACACAAGGCTGGGTGTCTCAGCTGGTCTGCTGGATCCCGGAGAAGGAATGGATGTGCTGACTAGAAGGGACAAGCAGGTGAAGAACAAAGCCTTCCTCCTTCCCTTGTCCTTATATAGGCTTCCAGCAGAAAGCGTGGCCCAGATTAAAGGTCTGCCTTCTAGACTCAAGGTCAAGATTAAAGGCTTGTGTCATCCTGTCTCTAGATCTGGATCACAAGTGTGGCCTCCACTTCTGGCTTATATTTCGCTCCAGTTACGGTTACACTGACAACCAAGAATAGCCATCACATCTACTAATATGTCATCAGAAAGCCTTTAAACAAAGAAGGTAAGAAGACTAGGGACAAACCACTCAAGATTCAGTGTCCTGTTACTCCACACATCCTGCAATACAAATGCTGGTGGAGAAACAACAAACTAAAAAAAACAAAGAGGCTGCAAAGCATGCTAAATTTTTTGGCTAGCGAATGAAGCCAAAGAAAACACCAGGAACAGATTGCCAAGAAACATAGGCTTGCCCTGGCTGATAGCTTCTATTTCTGAGTCCAGGCCATAATAAAGAGTCTTTAAGAGTAGTAAATAACTGATCAGACCCTGTAGGAAAAAGCACTGCTTCTGAAATTGCTCAGTGGGTACGAGCACTTGTCTCCTAGCTCTTACAGCTTGCATTTGAAATTCCCACAAGTTGTTCTTTGACTTTTCACACATATGCCGTATTTCAGTGTACCCATAGGTGAGTGCACATGCTTCTTTAGTGGTTCCCAAAATTTATGGTATGTTTGTGCATACTGTAGTTCTTACACCTACAGTATGAGATGGTCTCATGACACTCTCCACCCACCCACTGGCTTTTTAGAACAGAACTAGGGCTGGGCAGTAGTGGTGCACACATTTAATTCCAGCCTTGGAAGGCAGAGTTCGAGGCCAGCCTGGTCTATAAAAGTGAGTTCCAGGACAGCTAGGGCTGTTTCACAGAGAAACCCTGTCTTGAAAAACAAAAACAAAGACCAGAATTAGGTTATGAGGCAGTCTGTTACTCGGCAATTCATAACCAGAACAGTGGAGAGTTGAGAAGATGCTTTTTGTTGGGAATGTATTTCCAAAAGCCTAAACCTTATGTTCTCAGACATAAAAAGAGCAGGGAGAGAGTGTGCAATGACAGAGTGAAAGGAGGCTGAGGGTGTCGCTCAATGGTCGACCAGTGTGATGCTCTGGGTTTAGTTTAAATGATTCGCAGTGTGATGCACTGTGTTTAGTTTGAATGATTGCAGTGTGATGCTCTGGGTTTGGTTGAATAATTGCAGTGTGATGCACTGTGTTTAGTTTGAATGATTGCAGTGTGATGCACTGTGTTTAGTTTGAATGATTGCAGTGTGATGCACTGGGTTTAGTTTGAATGATTCACAGTGTGATGCACTGAGATTACTTTGAATGATTGCAGTGTGATGCTCTGGGTTTAGTTTGAATGATTGCAGTGTGATGCTCTGGGTTTAGTTTGAATGATTCAAGGTGTGATGCACTGGGTTTAGTTTGAATGATTTGCTGTAGGTAGGCTAAAAGAAGTGGTTCTCCAAACATGGTATGGAGTCACTTAGAAGTGGATATTAGCTGTAAAGAAAGGGATAATCAAGTTACAATCCACAGACCCAGAGAGGCTAAGTAACAAGGAAAGTTCAAGGGGGGCGATATTTAGGGTAAGGTAGAGTCCCTCTTGGAAACTCTCAAGAATTCACTACGGGGACCCTAGCTAAGGCTCCTAGTAACAGGGATAAGGAGCATGAACTGGCCTTTTTCTGTAACCAGGCAAGACTTCCAGTTGAGGGATTGGGACACCAAACCAGCCACAAAACTCTTGACCTACAATTTGTCCTGCCTGTGAGATGTGCTGGGGTAAAGGTGGCTCAGAACCTGTGGGAGTGGCCAGCCAATGGCTGGTCCAGCTCGAGACCCATGGCCAGAAAGGGAGCCCATGCCGGACTCTACCTGAAGGACCAGGAACCAGAGGCCTAGGATAGACCCAAACATTAGGGGCCAAAAAGTAAGAAGCCAATGAAATGATTCCTAATGATACTCTGTTATACTCGTAGATTGGGACCTAGCATAACTGTCATCAGAGAGGCTTCATTCAGCAACTGATGGGAGCAGATGCAGAGACCCACAGCCAAATACTAGGTGTAGCTCAGGGAATCCTGCAGAAGAGTGTGTGTGTGTGGGGGGCGTTGTAGGAGCCAGAGGGGTCAAGGACACCACAAGAAAATGACCTGCAGAATCAACTAACCAGGGTTCATAGGAGGCTCCCAGAGACTAAATCGACAACCAGGGAGCCTGCATCCATCTGTTCTCAGTCCTCTGCATCATGTAGCTTTTGTGTTTTTTGTGGGACTCCTAATAGAGGAATTAGGGGCTGTCTCTGACTATTTTGCCTGCTTTTGGGACCCTTCCTCCTACTGGGTTCCCTCATCAAGCCTTAATATGAGGGCGATGTGCTTAATCACGTTGCAGTTTGATAGCCATGTTTGGTTGATGTCCCTAGGAGGCCTGCCCTTTTCTACAGGAGGAAGAGTGGATCTGGGGGAGAAGGGAAGTGTGGGGGAGAGACTGGGAGGAGAGGAAGGAGGGGAAACTGACATATGAAAGAATAAAAAGGAGAGGAAAAGAAATGATCCTCCTCCATCAAATAGTTATATAACTGGATAAGCAGAAGGGATCAAAAGAAACCTCATAAATTATTCTCTTGTCCCAAACAATACAAAACCAACAGGCAACCGACACGTTCTCAAGCGCATTTACTAGTCAATGACTCCCTACTTAGACATACAACCTCTCCACCTGAAACATGGAAATTGTTGAGGCTGGAATGAGAAGGCAGTGGTGGCGCACATCTTTAATCCCAGCACTTGGGAGGCAGAGGCAGGAGGATCTCTGTAAGTTCAAGGCCAGCCTGGTCTACAAAGGGAGTTCCAGGATAGGCTCCAAAGCTACAGAGAAACCCTGTCTTGAAAAACCAAAAAAAAAAAAAAAAAAA
>NW_026068044.1:18069-82445 GCF_014885135.2 Alexandromys fortis
AAAAAAAAAAAAAAAAAAAAAAAAAAAAAAAAAAAAAAAAAAAAAGGAAATTGTTGAGGCTGGAATGAGAAGGAATCCTGAAATGCTCTTTACCAGCTTGGTAGGTCTGGGGGGCTCAGAGTCCCACAGCATTTTAACTGTAAAAGTCTGCATTTATGCCATTGAAATTGCCCTTCACTTTTCAGAACGAAATAAAACTAACATTTGAGAAGATAAGGACATTGGAAAGACATCCTTCTGGTGCTTTTTAGAGCCCTGTATTTAATTTGGAGGATTAGCCAGTTATGTTTGAATGTTTGTCTTCTGGGAAATTCCTGCTGGAGCTTAATCACTATTTTAAGTTGTTAAGAGGGTGGAAACTTAATCCAATTAAGATGATTAGGTGCTGGACCATAGGGAGGTGATAAAGTCACCAAAGCTGGGAAGGGGAGTGTCAGGTGAGTGTGCAGGAGACAGATGCTCATTCCTAGCCCCTTACCAGGTGATTCCCTGCACTGCAGCGGGACTTTGCCAGCAAGAAGATATCATCAAGTGTGGCCCCTTGAACCGCTAAACCAGCTGCGCAAAAGAAACATCTTTTCCTTTAGAGACTCTGGGCTACTGTTGATTAACAAGAAACCCCTGACATAAAGTGTTACAGTTGCCAATCAACTGCGTTTTGTTTTTCTCCTTTCTAACATAATCCCTTCCCTCTTTTTTTCTCTTTCTTTCATTTATCTGGTATGATGAGGTCTCCTCATCCATACGACATGTGAAGTGTTACCGCTGAATTATATATCACCTCTCCAACCTGACAGACACAGAATGCTTCCCCAAATCACCAGGGATGTTTGTATACCTCTGGGAGGGGAATCACACAGGGGGATAGCTATGTGGCTATCTTTGGCAACTCCTACATTAGCATACATGAGGCAATCAGGGCCTTGATAAACACTTGCACTGATGTTTTTGTTTTTGCAACGTGTGAGGATCAGGTAAGAAACGAGGCCATCCTGGTAGAGCTCTCTAATTAGAGGAGCACTCGGGCAATTAAGCCAACAGCCTCAGCTAACTGCCTGCCAGCCACGGAGGTGAGCCCATCCTGTAGCAGGCACCTTATTTAAACTGCTGGTGACTCCGGTATGTAAGCAGTCTCATGTGAGCCCAGCAGAATTGCACAGCCGGGCTCGGCCACTACGTGAATCATGAGCCATAAACGGTTCCTGTTTTAAGCCACTACATTATAGTTTTAGAAAAATTAAAAAAAATATGGCCGGGGTGTGGTGGAACCCACCTTTAATCCTAGTGCTCCAGAGGCAGGGACAGGCAGATCTCTGAATTCAGGTCAGTGTGGTTTACAGAGCAAGTTTCAGAATGGTCAGGGCTACATAAGGGAAATCCTGTCTGAAAACAACAGCAACAACAGAAGAAGAAACTAATTTAATCTTTGGTCATTTTAAATGTATCTTGTTCATACTCACCCTCCCTCCCCTCTCTTACCCACTTCCCACTCCAGAACCTTCTTCCCAACTTGGCCCCTCCTATTTTCATGTCTTTTCTGTTTCTTTACTATCCACTGAGTGAGGGCTGCTCGCTCGCGTGCATGTGCGTGGGTGTGGTTTTATTTACCAGATCATGGACAACTTCCCAGGGCTAAGGCACTACATTTAGATACACCAACACGTGCAACCATAAACATTGGGTGTGGAGAAGCAAGTGTGAAAGTTCATCTCTCAGGAAGTAGAACCTGAAGCACCGAGTTAGAAAAGTCAGCTTGGTTATATTAGCAAGAACCTGTCTCAAAACCAACACCAGACACACGCACACACACACCTGACAGTCCCACAATCTAGCACTTATAATAATCAACACTCAGACTATGGTATTGTTTTTTTTCTAACTTCTTCTTCTAAGCCTTTAACAAATGCTAAAAATTAGGAAATGGATAACAAAGGGAAAAATGCAGACCGATAGTATAGATAGTAACAGTCTGTCCATGTATGTGTGCCAACAGCTCTTAAAGACCACCACCTAATTAATTTTATAAGCAAAGACATTCCATGAATCATTAGCTTTCTAGAAGGAACCTTTACCACTTCAGTCTTGCTCAGCTAATTTGTCAACTTTCCTCCTCTGAATGTTGTTGCTAATAGTGGTTGAACAGTTTCCTATCAACCATTGCAAATTAACTGATGAATTTATATGCCTACATCATCATCTATATTCCGGCAATGCTTAAGCATACATGGGCAGCCCGTTTATGTCGGTTCTCCAGTTGTTTTTGTCCTAGGCAGTCCTAGATGCTTGTGTTATTGTCATACCCAGGTTGATCAGTCTTCCTTTATTCTGTCTATCCAATGTTTTTTGTGCCTTCCTCTTTGCCTTATCCCGTGCACTCCTCCAAGCAGGGCTACCTTCGGATATCTGCTGCCATTCATTCTCATAACATGACCAAAGTATCTCAACCACCGTTACCGTATCCTGTGGTTTACTTCCTTCTGTAGACGGAGATGTTTCTTAGTGTCATGATTGAGCAGCCTACCTCTTCATGTGACACCTAGAATCCTCCTGAGACATGCCATCTCAAACACATTCAGCTGCTGCTCTGAGGAGCGTCTCGTTGTCCAGGTTTCAGAGTTATAAAGAAGGCAGCTCTAGACAAGTGTCTCACATACTTGTAATTTTGTTGTTGTCCGTATGTCTTTTGCTGACCAAACCTTTCCTAGTGCCTAGAATGCAGCCCTACCACTGCCACCCAGCTAATTTAATTTTCTTTAGATGAGTCTCCTTTAGCTTGAACTCTTGGATTCAAGCCACATTCCTATGGTAGGCACCGAGCAGCCCAGTCTAATTATAGCTAGGTACATCACTAAGCATGTCTCAATAGGCTTGAGGGAGGGTCTCACTACATAGCCTTGGCTAGTCTAGAATTCAGTTTATAGACTTGGCTGCTTTTTAACTCAGAGACCTCTGCCTCCTAAATTCTTGGACTAAGGCATTTACTACCATTTCTGGCTTTTAACTGGGTGTTTTTGTTTGTTTGTTTTTTCTAAGACAAGGTTTCACTGTGTAGTCCTGACTGTCCTGTCACTTACTCTGTAGACCAGGCTGGCCTCAGACTCAGAGAACTACCTGCCTCTGCTTCCCTGGTGATGGGATTAAAGACATGCACACCTTTAATCCAAGCACTTGTGAGGAAGAAATGGGCAAATCTCTGTGAGTTTGAGGCCAGCCTGGTCTACAGAGTGAGTTCCACGACAGCCAGGGCTGTTACAGAGAAATGCTATCTCAAAAAACCAAACCAAAACCAAAACAAGCAAACTAGGTCCAACCCAAGATTCATTATTGTTTTTACTTTGTGTGCGTGTGTTTTGCCTGCATTTATGTGCACCACATGTGTGCCTGGTGCCCTCAGAGGCTATCAAAGGGCACTGTATTCCATGGAACTAGTTCCAGGTGGTTATGAGCCATTATGCGAATACTGGGAATGGAATCTGGGACCTTTGCAAGAGCAATGCATGCTCCTAACCACTTAGACGTCTCCCTAGCCCCAGAATTGACATTTCCACACAAGAGCCACACAAAAATAACCAAAAGCAAAGTATGCAAAGTGCTAGTGAGGCTGAGTCTTGTTTGCTTCCACTGGGTCATCTCTGTCCAAATTCAGTGGTGTGGAGCTTTGTGTTAGAGAATTGTTTTCATTTTTTTTTTAAAACCGACTTGTAGCTGGCTCACAGAGAGTAAACGCTTAGGACTATGGCACAAATGAAAGGACATCCCACCCAGGAGAATGCATTCTCTATATCTGCATCACACCATGCTTTGGGGCCTTTGCTGGGACAGCATTAGAAATGGAGGACGGTACTGGATTTATGATGCGTAGTAAGGGCCAAGTTTTAAAAGGACCGGGGTTTGTTGTTGTTACATTTTTACAAGATTTGTTTAACCTCATGGATTATGTGCACTGTGTGTCTGCCTGGTGCCTACAGAGGCCAGAACAGACCACTGCATTCCTTGGAACTGGAATCACAGGCTGTTGTTAGCCACTTGATATGCATGCTGCAAATCAAACCCAAGTTCTCTGCAAGAGCAGCAAGCACTCTTAATGTCTGAACTACCTGCCCAGTATCTCAGAGTTGTTTCTTTTCTTTTTTTAAAATTTATTTATTTTTATTTTATGTGCATTGAGTTTTACCATGGGTCCCGGAACAGGAATTATACAGTTGTGATTTGCCATGTGGGTGCTGGGAACTGAACCTAAGTCCCCTGGAAGAACAGTCAGTGCCTTTAACCACTGAGTTCTCTCTCCAGCCTTGAGCTGTTTCTATTTTGAGACAGGATCTTACCATGTAGCTATGTAGACCAGGTTGGCCTTGAACTCAGAGATCTGAGATCTGTTGGTTTCTGCCTCTTAAGAGCTGGTATCAAAGGGGTGTGCCTCTACACCCAGCTTCTCAGAGCTGTTTTTAATAGTGTTACTCAGAATCTTCTCTCTTCAGATGACAATTGAGAGGACAATTTTAAAAAATGGTGCCAGGAAGCAAGCCCAATAGTAACTGAACTGGGCTGTTTTCTGGGATTTGTTTTTTTCACTTTTTTTCTCCTTTAATGGAGAGTGCTGGATGTCTATACAAGTTTGTTCAAATGACAGCTGAACCTGAGAAAGCTGTTGCTACTATTCATTCATGCATAACACAATACTTTTTTTTTTTTTCGAGACAGGGTTTCTCTGTGGCTTTGGAGCCTGTCCTGGAACTAGCTCTTGTAGACCAGGCTGGTCTCGAACTCACAGAGATCCGCCTGCCTCTGCCTCCCGAGTGCTGGGATTAAAGGCGTGCGCCACCACCGCCCGGCTGTTGTTGTTTTAATATAAATATATATATACTTACATGATCTGAATCTTTGCAGATATTAGCTATGCTCTCAACTTCGGATAAGTATCCTAATTTACCACGTTGAGTTGGCATCACAATAATAGCAATATTAATTGGGAAACATTAAGCTTATTTTTTTCTATTGGTACAGGAACCACAACCACATACTGTATTAAAAATATAAGGTCTTATCTATGAGGGCATGATTACAGAAACAATAAAAGTGTTCTCTAAATAATGAAAACAAACAAAGATAAGATCCACATTAGGACCTGATGTTAAAAGTTTGATTCTCTGCACCCACATCTTGTGAGTCATAACCACCTGCAACTCCAACTCTATCCTCTGACCTTCAAGGGGCCCCTCACGCACGTGCACACACTTACACATATTTACAGTGCTTCTCTTTGTGTTCATGAGATCTATAACTTGGTATGACAGAGAAATTGCCCTGTTGACCCTCTGACTGTTAAGTCCCCATTTGCTGAAGCACAAAGGCAATTCATCTCGCTCATTAACTGAGATTTAGGGAAACAATTTGTTTTTCTCTTCCTCCCTCTCTCCCTTCCCCATCCCCCTCGAATCGGGGTTTCTCTGTGTAGCCAAGGCTGACCTCAAACTCAGAGATCTGCCTGCCTCTGCCTCCCAAGCAGAAGGATTAAAGATGTGCAGTACAACTGCCCAGCAATTTTTTTTCTTGAGTCATTTAAATCAAACATAGTACAGAAAAGGGATAGAAGGAAATGGTTATGAGCTTTTAAGACAAAAACGTGAACGGTCCACCAGGTGTAGTGACTCACACCTCCCCAGCATTCCTGAGGTTAAGGCAGGAGGATCAAAGTTCGAGGTTAGCCTGTGGACCATAGGAAGGCTGACCAAAAAAACCAGACTACAATGAGGCATCACAAAAATTCCATGATAGTTGGGATTTTCTGTCTTCTGTCTCCGGCGCTCCTTTTCAGGAACATGAACGGCTTTTGACCGCAATTTCACAGACCACCTACGGCCGCATTCTCTCTTCTCCCAGTCATACTACTTATGCCGCCCAAAACAGCCGTCATACTTTTGATCCATATAATTTTCTACCGGTAACAGGTAACAATCTTCAATTCTGTCCTTGGTGTCAACAACCAGGTACTTTTTCTAAGGTGCACTGACTTTCGTGAGTCTGGTTTTATCATTAACCATAAAGGAATCAGCAAACTTTCTAATCCATTTTCTGGAAAGCTGAAAGAACTCTCTAAACCATTCCTTTGGGTTTCATTAATTTACGTTTTGCTCTCAAGTACAAAACTCCCAGGTTTAAGACTCAGAGAGCAAATCTAGTCCTCCGCAAGGTCACTTTTGTTGTTTATGGTTATCCGTTGAGCTCTGAGCGCATCCCTCAGTAATGGTGCTGAAGTTTCCAAGGAGGGTTGATGCACTTAGGAGAAAATCTAACTCAGCCTTGGTGAGTTGGGTTAGGCGTTGTTCCGTCAACGTGCACCGACCTAGGAAGCGCGGGACCCGCAGACACGGAGCCTCAGAGCCTAGCCGACCCGGGGCGAGCCAGGCGGCCTCGGTGACGTCAGAAGCCTGGTTCTTCCTCCAGGCCCAGCTTTGTCTCATTATCCCACACTAGAACCCACTCATGACGGCAAAGGAAGCGGACGCGCAAGGCGGAACGCGGTGTTACAGAGACAGTGTCGGACGCGTGGAGATCCGCGTGACCCATGCACGCTTCCCGCCACCGCGTCCGCTCGACTCAGTCGCGCCCTGGAGACCGCGTGGCGCAGTGAGAAGGAACCAGGACTCCAGAACCTGAGTCAAGAGAGCCCCTGGGGCGACGCGCCTGCGAGCCGCCTTCCCCCGCGGGGGGCCCCGAGGCGCTGGGAGCCGTCTTCCCGCGGTCACCAGTCCCCGCGGCCCGCGTGAGGCCCGGGGGCGTGACCAGAGGGAGGAGGACACGCACGAAGCCCCGCCCCATCAGGGGGCGTGGCCTGGGAAACGCGCGAAGCCCCGCCCCGCCCCGCGGCCTGCCGTACTCGCCGGTCCCGCCCGCCGCCCTCTTCCTCCTGCGCATTAGCCGCGGTGGCGGCCTGCTCTCGGGTCACGGAGCCAGGCTCTCGTGGGTGGCGACGGGCGCAGCCAGCCGATTCCGAGGCGCGCGCAGCGCGTTCCTGCCTCCGCGGGTCGCGGAAGTGACGTGGGGCACCCCGGCAAGAGAGCGTTTGAATCGGTTCCCGGGTTGCTTCCAGGCCGCAGCCCAGGAGGTGCTGCGCCGCCCGCCGAGGCCCCGAGCCGGGACGGCTGGAGCCGAGAGCACGCGCGGAGTGGGCGTCGCCGCGAAGTGCGCCCGAGGGAGGGCCGTGGGGTGTTCACTGCAATATGGCAGCGACGGGCGCCAGCGATCCCGGAGGCCTCTCGGCGGGCTCTGAGACGGACGGAGGCGTCGACGGCTGCAGGACCGTGTACTTGTTTGACCGGCGCGGGAAGGAGTCGGAGCTCGGGGAGCGCGCACTGCAGGTCTCCAACCGCGCAGGCTACGCGGAGTTCCGCGCTGCTGTGTGTCAGGTACGCGGCCGGGCAGAGGAGGATGCTTGCGAGGAGGTGGGGGTAGGCGGCCCGAAGCCAGGGTGGGTCACCGCCGTAAACTTGTCAGACGGCCCTGGTCCAGCGTCCTTGGCCTATACTGGGAGCTCGCGTTACACGGAGGATCCCACCCCTCGCATTGGAATACCCGCTGGCCTGGCTTTGGCCTGGGAGCACGGGGTCCCGCCCCTCCGTGGGCCTCTGCTGGCCTAACGTTAGGGCCCTCGAAGTTAGAGGGAGCTTATCGGGTTTAGCAACTGCTTGATCGCTGCCAAGCAGTTCATCATCCTGTAGCAGAGGAACCTGCGTTTGTCTTTAGTTTGTAACTTCACAAGTCGGCAGAGTTGTATCCACTGTATAGTCAGAGGTACGAGGATTGCGATGTTAGAGGTGGTGAAATTCCAGGAGTCCGGGCAGCCCGGATTCAATGTAGTCATTTCTTGTCAGAAAGGTTCGCCTGCAATTCTTTACACAGCAACTGTGGAGTTAGCTCAGTATGCATGGCTGTCCTGCTGGTTTTCTGAGCGCCAACCTTGGGAGTTCCTGAACTACCTCCTAGTGTCCATAGGGACAACAAAGAACGTGTATATTGGCTTGAAAAACAAAAACTATGTAGCAAAACCTGTCTTAAATTGCGAGGTGCTTTATGGATTTGTGATGTTACTGTTGCCAGAGATTGTGAATATGTTTGGGGGAAAGGGGTGTTGTGGGGTTTTGTTTTGAGACAAGGTCTTGCCATTTAGCTCTAGAAGTCTCTATGTTGACCAGGTTGGCCTTGAACTTTCGATCATCCTGCCTTTGCTGTCCAGTGTTGTTAAGTCACAGGCCCGACTGCCGCAGTTCTGGGTTCTGAGCTTTTCAAAGAAGGAATATAGTAATGTCTGAATTAACCACAGAAACAGCTTCAAAAGAAAGACGGTTGAGCTGACGTTTTTCCTCCAGAAGACTTAAGAAGTTTAGGAATGGCCTATGACTGTGGTTCTCGGCCTTCCACAGTTCTTCATGTTGTGGTGACCCCAACCATAAAGTTTCTTTTTTTGTTTGTTTGTTTTTGTTTTTTTAAGACAGGGTTTCTCTGTAGCTTTGGTGCCTGTCCTGGAACTAGCTCTTGTAGACCAGGCTGGCCTCGAACTCACAGACATCCGCCTGCCTCTGCCTCCCAAGTGCTAGGATTAAAGGCGTGCAGGCCACTACTGCCCGGCTTGGTAAAGTTATTTTTCTCGCTACTTCATAATTATATTTTTGTTATTGTTACGAATTATAATGTAAATATCTATGTTTCCATATGATCTTAGGAGACCCCGAGAAAGGGTCATTTGACCAGTGCCGACCCACATGTTGAAACACATTGGCCTAGGACATAATTTTGTACAGTTGTTGAAAAAATTCAAATTGAGATTGACTTTGCCAGGTGAACGCTCTAATTTTTTTTTTTGTTTTGTTTTTTGATTTTTGTTTTTTGTTTTTCGAGACAGGGTTTCTCTGTGGTTTTGGAATCTGTCCTGGAACTAGCTCTTGTAGACCAGGCTGGTCTGGAACTCACAGAGATCCTCCTGCCTCTGCCTCCCGAGTGCTGGGATTAAAGGCGTGCGCCACCACCGCTCAGCTGTGAACTCTCTTCTGTTTGTAGCTCTCTTCCCAGTGTCTTGCCACGTGGAAACACAAATTGATACATGAATTAGGAGAAAACTAGACAACTCAGAAGTTCATTTATGCCTGTATGGTGGTAGATTCTCTGTCTTGTTTTAAGACTGATTCTTGCCAGGCAGTGGTGGCACAGCCTTTTATCCCAGTACTGATGAGGCAGAGGCAGGCAGATCTCTGAGTTCCAGGCCAGTCTGGTCTACAGAATGAGTTCCCGACTCCAAAGCTACACAGAGAAACCCTGTCTCAAAAAACCACGCACACAAAACAAAACAAAACAGCAAGTAATTCTCTGTAGCCAAGGCTGACCAGGATTGCTGCATGTTTCCAGGTGCCAGCAATTTGTTAGAGAACCTCAGTATTACTCCTGTGAGTCCCTCTTTTTGTGTCAGTGTGATACGTGCTTTACATTTAGTTTCTTTTTTTTCATTTAATATTGACAGGAAAGTCTATTTTTTTTAAAAAAGTCATTTATTACTTTATGTGTATGGGTGTTGGCATGCATGCGTGTCTCTGTGCACCGATTCACGCCTGGTGTCTTGTTGAGCAGGCATGGGCGCTGGGAACCAAACACGGTCCTCTTCAGGGACCAGTGCTCTAAGTGCAGAGCCCACTCTCCAGCCACGGAAGTGTCATCCTAACGCAGGATTCACAGAATCTCCTCAGTATTACTATTCATGTGACAGCTGGAATTTACTTTCAGAATTGTAATTTTTGGTACTGCTACGATGAGCATTTTTGAATTCATATCTTTTTTGTTCATTGTTTCGGGAGCATCTTTAAAGTTCCCTCCCTTGTGTGTGCTGTGGCCTGCGTGGAGGGCAACAAGCTGGTTGTTTCCTTCTCAGTCATCAGACTCTGCAGTGCTCCATCTCCAAACCACCCCCGTGCCCCCTTTTTCTTCTTAATAATCTTTGGAGACAAGGTCTCTTCTCCTTTTTGTAACCGAGGCTGACCCCAGACTTGTGGCATTCCTCGTGCCTCAGACTTCAGAGTGTCAAAAGTTACAGGTGTGTCTCTGTGTTAGGCACCATGCTGCTTATGATAAGTATTTTTAAATCACTTTTCAAGAAAAGATTTCCTTTTCCTCTGAAAATATACCATTTCTCCCTATCCCCCGTGAAATAAATGTCTAACTTTCTTAGATAAATTGAATACTAAAAGGCTATTTAGTATACAAGCCCTATAATTTGTGTTGCATCTTTCCATCTTTCTGCTTCCTTTTCACTATACAAAGTGTGTGTGTGTGTGTTTTAACTAGCTCTGGTAGACCAGGCTGGCCTCAAACTCATAGAGATCGACCTGCTTCTGCCTCCCGAGTGCTGGGATTAAAGGTGTGTGCAACCACTGCCTAGCAGTAAACATGGATTTTTATAACCCTTTTAATTTCCAGTTTAACACCAAGGAAGATATTTCTTTTAATTTCCTTTTTCTTGTTTATTCTAGAGCTGGTGAAGGTTAGATTGAACAGAAGTGAGGGGAGTAGAGAACTAGTAAAAGGAAAAGCTAGGTTTAAAGATAGGAAGACTAACTTAAAAATCACTCTAGCTGCTAAAAAACTTACTTTTATGTGTAAGTTTTGCCTGTACGTATGTTTGTGTACCACATGAATGTCTTGTGCTGTGGAGGCCAAGGTGGCTCCTTAATCACGGAGCCACCCCGAGCCCCTTGATCTGCCTGTTACACCCTACATATCCTGTGGCACCGTTTCCATTACACAGATGGACTGAATCAAGTACCTCAATATTGCATAGTTATCTTCGTGTGCTTTCTATTGATGTGATAGAACACTGTGACCAAAAGCAACATGGGGAGGAAAGATTTATTTGGTCACATATCCCAGTCACAGTGAATCATTGAGGGGAGGAAGTAAAGGCAGGAAATGAAACGGACTATGAAGAGTGCTGCTTACTGGCTTGCTCTCCGTGGCTTCAGCCTGCTTTTTACATGCACACACATACACATGCATGCTCGGCTGGGTCCTGCCATAGCAATAAGAAAATGCTCTACAGACTAGCCAGCAGGACAATCTGATGGAAGCATTTTCTCTGATGAGCCTTTCTTCCTAGATGACTCTAGCTTGTGTCAAGTTGACAAAAAACTAACCAGCGCAGAGCTTAACAAGAAGTAAAATCAGCAGACTTGGTCATTTGTTGTTTGTGACGGATGGAGCACAATTGGTCTGGAACACACGTGTAGTCTTGCCTGGCCGTGAACTTTCCTGCTGTCTCACCCTCCATAGCTTAGATCAGTTTGATTACAAAGAAAAAAATCTCCCTTACACTGCTCTACTGTTACTTACCTTTTCCTGCTGCTACCTCCACTTCTTCCTGCTCTTGTTGACAGAGCACACTAGTTTTTAGCTGTGGTTTAGTATGTGCTTTGTACTCTGGGCTGGCCTCAAACTGTGAACAGACCTTCTGCTTAGCCTCCAAGCGTTAGAATTACAGACATAGCTACAGTGTTCATCTTAAATCATACCATTTACCATATATGCGTTTTTACTTTGGGGAGCAAGAACACTTTAAATTTACTCCTAACAGATTTCAAATTTGCAAGATATTCCTTTTTTTTTTTTAACCCATGAGATTTATTTCTATGAATGTATGGGGTATATTATGCACATGTATGGAGATCAGAGAACAGCTTGTAGGAGTGGGTTCTTGCCTACCCCTATGTGGGTCCTGACCCCTGAACTCTATGTAGTCTTTGTTGTTCTCCAACTTCTGATCCTTCTGCTTTAAGCTTCTGAGTGGTGGGGTCATAGGCATGTGACATATGATTGTTTTTTAAATAAAAATTGTGTGTGCATTGCTCTTTTGCCTGCATGTATGTCTGTGAGGATGCCAGATACCTTGACACAGTCTGGAGTTAGAGACAGTTGTGAGCTGCTGTGTGGGACCTGGGAACCCAAGTGCTGAGCCATCTCTCCACCCTCACTCCCAATGCTCTAAACTGCTGAGCCATCTCTCCCCCCCCCCCCCCCCATCATGTGTGTGAGTTTTTTGTTTTGGTTTTGTTTCTGTTGGATGGTATTTTGTTGTTGTTGTTTTATTTGTTTTTGGAGACAAGGCTTTTTTCATTGTAGTCCTGGATGTCCTGGAACTCACTCTATACCAGGCTAGCCTTGAACGCAGAGATTTGTGTGTCTCTACCTCTTGAGTGCTATGATTAAACGTGTGTGCCACCACTGCCCTGTTTGATTTTTAAAATATAGATTAAAAACTCTTAAATGGAGGAAAGTGTAGGCAGTCTTCAATTTAGAATGTGAATGATTGACTTAGGATTTTTCAACATTGTGGTACAGAAAAGACACATTCAGCAGAAAAAAGTCTGCTTTGAATTTTGAATTCTGTTTTTTTTTTTGTGTTTTGTTTTTCTTTTTTCTTTTTCTTTTTTTTTTTTTTTTTTTGAGACAGGGTCTGTGTAGCCCTGACTGGTTTGGAACTCACTAGTATAACCAAACTGACCTCAAACTTACAGAGATCAGCCTGTCCTCAGTTTGTTGAGTGCTAGGATTAAAGACATTCACCTTGTCCAGCTTGACCCCTTGTCTTTTTTTTTTAATATTTATTTATTATGTATACAATATTCTGTCTGTGTGTATGCCTGCAGGCCAGAAGAGGGCACCAGACCCCATTATAGATGGTTGTGAGCTGCCATGTGGTTGCTGGGAATTGAACTCAGGACCTTTGGAAGAGCAGGCGATGCTCTTAACCATTGAGCCATCTCTCCAGCCCTTGACCCCTTGTCTTTAAGAAAATATTTAATATCAATGTATAATGTGCATGCCTCCTTCCCTGATACTGTGATAATCACAGAGATCAGAAGGTGTCAGATCCCTTGGGTCTCAAGTGGTAGACAGTTGTGAGCCACCCTGTTAGGGTACTGGGAATTAAACCTGGGTCCTTTGGAGGAGCAGCCAGTGCTCTTAACCACTAGTCATCATTTCAGCCCTAACAACATATATGCAGGCAAAATACCAATATGCATAAATTGTACAAGAAAATATTTTGTGTAATATTTATAATGCATGTAATAAATTTGAGTCAGATCCACCCCCGTTCTTTCTCCTCCAGTTCTCCATGCCCTTCACCGTTTAATGTGCTACCTTTCTTTTAAAAATATACTCAGTGCCTACTTAATACTACATGACTGGAGCATGGGCAGTCTGTCAGGGACCTCTTCCCCAGCACCCATCAATTGCCAATTGAGTGCTGGGATTAAAGGTGTGTACCATCACCATCCGGCTCTAGAAGAATTCTTAAGAAAACTTAAAAAACAATAGATTCATGGGAATAGTGCATGAAATACTTAGATACATATAATACTTTGTAGTTGTAAATTGTCTTAGGATTTCTGTTATTGTGAAGAGATACCATGACCATAGTAACTCTTATAAAGGAAAATATTCTATTGGGGCTGATTACAGTTCAGAGGTTCAGTCCATTATCGTGGTGTAAAACATGGTAGTGTGAAGCCGGCCAGTGGTGGTACACACTTTTAATCCCAGCACTTGGGAGGCAGAGGCAGGCGGATCTCTGTGAGTTTGAGGCCAGCCTGGTCTACAAGAGCGAGTTCCAGGACAGGTGCCAAAGTTACAGAGAAACCTTGTCTCAAAAAAACAAAACAAAATAAAACAAAAAACCAAAGCAAAACAAAAAACATGTTAGGGTGCAGGCAGACATGGTACTGGAGAGGTAATTGAGAGAGTCCTACATCTTGATCTATAGGCAACAGGAAGTGAACTGTGTTTGTTTCTTTGTTTGAGACAAGTTTTTTTTGTGTGTAGTTTGGAGCCTGTCCTGGAACTTGCTCTGTAAACCATACTGGCATCAAACTCACAGAGTTCATCCTGAGTACTGGGATTAAAGGTTTGCGCCTCTATCACCCCGTTTGAACTGTGTCTTACTCTGCACACCTCCCCAGTGACACACTTTCTCCAATAAGGCCACTCCCACTCCAACAAGGCCACACCTCCTAATAGTACCACTCTCCGTAGGTCAAGCGCTCAAACACGTGAGTCTATGGGGATCATATTTATTCAAACCAGCACACAGAGGTTCCCACTGACCTAGAGTTGCTAAGTGGGGAGGCTGGCTTCTTTTACTGTGAGGATCATGGGGATTAAACTCAAGCTGTCTGACTTGGCAGCAAGCACCTTTAGTAGCTGAGCCATCTCGCTGGCTCTAGGTTTGTATTTGAGACAGAGTTTCCTGTGTTCTTGGGTAGCTTTTGTATAGCTGAGGATGACCTTTCTCTGAATGTTGAATGCTGGGATTACATGGGTAAGATACTGTTTCTTAATTTTGTGGTATTAACATGACCTGTCCCCTGGTCTTACAGTATTAAATGACTTACCTATTTCCATATGTATCTTATAATCTAGATTTCAACTGAAAGTCATTAAATTTAATTTAGATTTGATGGGAATTGAGTGGTTTCAGCTGGATTCTTCTATTCTGATTTAATGTTCCTGTTTTATTTTGTTTTAGACAAGGTCTTGCTATGTAATCCTGGCTGGCCTGGCCTGGGTTTTCTGGCAGTTTGCCTGCTTCTGACTCCTAAATTCTATTATAACATATCTGCCAACACCCGATTTTTATCTATCTCTCTTTCCTCTATCTATCTACCTGCATTTATTTATTTATTTTCAGGATGGTGTCTTATTCTATAACTCAGCCTTGCCTGACATCACTCTAGCCCAGGATGGCCTCCAATTTAAAGTAGTCCTCCTGTCTCATCCTCGGTTGCAATTACAAGTGTGAGCCGCGGTATCTTATTGGGTGGTTCATCTGTTGATAGTGTTATTTTGATTGTCCTCTGCTTATTTGTTAGATCTCCAACCCCACCACGTGCGGATTTAAACCTAGGGTCCCCTGCAGGAAGATGGTCTGTAGCAGTAGAGCTGTAATCTCTAGTCCAAGCCGGGATTCTTTAATGAGCACCTTTTAAACTGAGAGATTGGTGGTGTTTACACCTTTAATCATTGTAATTGGAGATTGAGGCAGGAGGATTGTTGCAAGTTTGGGCCAAATGAGAGCCCTGTTTTTAAAAAGTAAACAAATAAAGCCACATTCCCTCCCCTTGGTGATGAAAAAACACATTGCTTAAAAATGAAACATAATTGGTACTAAAGAAAAAAGAAGTGGTTTAGGGGGTGGCATCCCAGTTCTATAAATAACCCTGAGAATTTTGAGGGGTTGGAGAGGTGGCTCAGCAGTTAAGAGAGCACTTGCTGCCCTTCCGCAGGACCTGAAATTGGTTCCTTATACCCATGGGTGGCTCAACCACCTGCAACTCCAGCCTCAGAACCTGATGTCATCGACTGGCCTTTGAGGCTAAACACACACACATCTTTGAGAAAAGTAATTATTCTGTAATAATGGAAGATTTGTTCATCCATAATTTAAAGTTTTCTTAGACACCTTTAGATAGAAAGGTTTGTTCTAGAAAATAGTCTGTCACCACCCAAGGGGAGTTCTCTCTCAACTGCTCATTGTTGTGTTTCATTTCAGGAATACATGTATTTTCTTTTTAATTTAAATAAGAGTGTGTTAATTCACCTTTCCAAGTGTTTTTTGGTAGTTTTTTTACAGTTCATATTATCATTGTTACTTTTTTAAACAATATTTTTATTATAGTTAATCATTTAGTTATTTAGTAATGCTTTTAGGAAGATGTCAGGCTTTAGATATCCTGTAGCCTACGTATTCATACCTTAGTGCGATGAAATACCTATTTGCTTCCAACATAGTTACATATCTAATTTATATAGAGTAGGTGTTCTGTTAATGCTTTGTTTCAAATATGGTGATTCCTTATAGAATGTAATGAAAAGTGTGTCTTTGGGTGCTTCCTCTTGATGAACCAAGGGCTTTTGAGATGACTCAGTAGGCAAGGGTGGTTGCCACCAAGCCTAAGGACCCGAGTTCATGCTCAGGAGCCACACGGTCGGAGAGAATGATTTTCTTTTTTATTTATTTATTTATTTATTTATTATGTATACAATATTCTGTCTATGTGTATGCCTGCAGGCCAGAAGAGGGCACCACACTCCATAACAGATGGTTGTGAGCCACCATGTGGTTGCTGGGAATTGAACTCAGGACCTCTGGAAGAGCAGGCAATGCTCCCAACCACTGAGCCATCTTTCCAGCCCCAGAGAATGATTTTCTCAGGTTGTTCTCTGACACCCTACATGTGCCATGTCCCCCATAAATGAATTAAATAATAAATGTAAAAAAGTTAATCCTTCCAGAATGGCTCAACTAGTTACTACTGAGTTTTCTCATAAGATCTTTTAATTTGTTCTTTAACAACTTTGTATGTGTATACAATGTATCCTGATTTTATCCAGCCTAAATCTTCCTTCCCTCTACCCTGTACCTCCTGACTGACCTGACCCCCTCCCATGCTCGAGTCTAACTCCCCAAATCCAGTTGTGCTGCTTCCAGAGCATGAGTCACCTACCACCAACCACACCTCCTTCCCAGTAGCTCCTTAGTTATGGGTGGAGCCTTTCAGCTCCTCCTTTATCCACACTGAATGTTCACTGGCTGATTTCTGTGGAGGTCGTATGCGGGTAAGGTTAGCTGCTGTGTGCAATGACTATGTCATGCCCAGTAAATAACTATTCATAGCACTTTCTCTTCCAGCTCTTGCATTTTGCTTCCTCCTCCAGTATGTTCCGTCAGGAGGCTGTGGAGCCTTGATAGAAATGTCCCATGCAGGGCTGAACATAGTCACTTTTTTCTCAGCACTTTGGCCAATTATGAATCTCGTCATTGACTGCTGCCTACTGCAAAAACAAGCTTTTCTGGCCATGAGTATAAACATAGATATTTAGAAGGCAGTTTGACAACATGTCCATTTAATACAATAGGTTTGCTCCCCCCCCTAAATCCTGTGACCTCCCAAGTCATTTACAGTACTAGGCATGAATTCCCTCCTGTGGAGGGTTCAGGTCCCCTCAGAAGCAGTGTTACCACTGTTGTGTCGGATGGCATGTATTGTCTGGCAGGTCAGTATTGTTCCATGTGGAGTCAACTTCGGGTGAGTCCATTGTGACTTTCCTATCCACTGACACTATGAAAGCTCACCATCAGAAAGGAAGTTTCCCAGTCACTTCCTGTTTGATCTCTGTTCTGCAACCAAAGTGTGTTGCATCTTCAGTAATAGGGTCTTAACATCCAGTTATGGTGGGCAAGTAAGAGAAACACCAATAGACTTTGGGGCCTCCCTGACTATTAGCTTGTAGGAGGGTAACCTCTGCCTGGCACTGAGATTTTCTCTTAATAACCCATGTCTTCTGGGGGAAGCATTATCCTTCTATTCAGGGTACCGATGTTCGAATGCCTTAAATATTCTTAACAAATTACATGTTACACACACACACACACACACCCTGTTCTTTGATAATTTAGATAATTTTGACTACATCCAATCTCTTTCCCTACTCACCCAATTTTGTGTCCTCTTTGTTTGTTTGTTTTTAACTCATCAAGTCCACTTTTGCTCCCTGTAAACTTTTGGGTTTGGGGCTAGCTGCTGTGGAGCACAGGAGCTATAACCTTCAATCTGAGTCTTCCTCTCCTAGCAGCTGTCAATCATCATTACCACTTCAGCCAGGGGAAGGACTTAATGCTTACCTCCCCTTTCCATGCTGGGCTGGCTTGGCTTGTGTAGGCCGGTGTATTCTTTTACAATTAGTAGGTGATCATGTGTGCAGCTGCTTTATTCTATCTGGAAAATACTATTTCCTTGTAGCCACCTGCACCCTTTGCTCAGTGATCCCTGAACCTTGAGAAGACTAGGTATGATGTAGATGGACCATCTTGGGCTGAGCATCTATAGTCTCTTACCCTCTGTACCTTGATCACCTGTGGGTTAGTGTTAATCATTGTTTACCACAGGAAGAACCTTCTTTGATGAGGGTTGAGATATAAACTCATTAAAAGACAGTTTAACACTATGTCAGTTCAGCGGAAGAATAGTAGATCCTCCAGGGGCTATGTCATATTTAGCCACAAGTTCTTTGCCCTGATAAGGGTTTCATCTTGTGGAGTGGGCCTTAAACCCAGTTAGAAAGTGTTTCATTCTCATCTCACTGAATAGCCCCGGCTGGCCTGGATGCTTCTGCTTTCCAAGTGCTGGGATTAAAGGTGTGTTCCACCACCCACAGTACATGATATATTTGTAATTAGCATACAAAGTAGTTGGGTTCTATGAGACTTTATGTTTTAAAATACATCCTTAGTGTTGTTTAGCAAACCTTCCATCCCTTCCTTCACCTCATTTCATTGTCCATCCCCACATAGACCTTTAACTCCCGCTTTCCCTCTATTTCCATGTCATGCATGTTCTGTACTCTCTTCCTTCCTTTCAGGGCCGTGTCCCCTCCCTCTTAGGGACCCTTTTTGGCTTCCTGAACCTCCACAGACACTCCAGACTAATTGTAGAAATCCTACAGATCTGAAGCAGAACTATGTATGAAAGAAAACACGTGTTTGTTTTCCTGCGCTTGAGTTATGCCACTAACATATTTTTTGATTTCATCCATTTTCCTGAAAATTTCATAAGTTCACTTTTCTTTATAGTTGAGTAAAATTCTACTGTGTATATATCACATTTTCATTATCTGGTGATCGTCACATGTGTTCTTAGCAAATAGCAGAAAAGTTAAGCAATTTACATGGCATAGAGTGCTTAATTTTACAAAGTCAAAGTTTAAAAATGCTGAGTTATTTATTTCCTAGACGAGTAAGTATAGTAGCTGTTGCAAGGCTGTAGTATAAGTATGTGCACATTCTGCAAATGTAAATAGTACATTTATTTCCTTTATGTAATATATATTTTTTTTAAATTTTGGATAGACAATTGGTATTTCATCTGAAGAAAAGTTTGTTATTACAACTACGAGCAGGAAAGAAATTACCCGTGATAATTTTGGTAAGTAAGCAATGTCCATTTGTATTTATTTCCTGTGTAGATAGAGCAGTAGCTGTGCCTCACCATCTGTCCAAAGGATTGATAATCTGGAGGACTTTGTTCTCAAGGGATCACTTTTTCCTGCTCTCAGTTGGGTCCAGGAGAAATCAAGCCGTACCACTTAGCTTTATTTGGACAACCAAAAACTGAGCTCTTAGCAAACTTGAATTCTTTCATTATTTTTTAAATCCTTTATTTTTTAAGTTTCCATAACTGCTGGGTTGCATGCTCTTTCCCCTCTATCATAGGATTTCCATACCTTAGTAACCCCAAGTGCCCTGGACCTACCATCTCCTGAGTAATCCCACCTGGGGATTACAGGTGGACTCCACCATGTCTAGGTTGATTGCTTTTCTTTTTAACAAGGTGTGCTTTTATTAGTTTTTAATTTTGTGTATGTATCCGTGTCTGTGTGTGGATATAGACATGTGAGTGTAGGTATGTACGGAGTCCAGAAGAGGGTGTTAGATCTGTTAGAGCTGGAGTTGCAGGTGTTTGTGTCTCCTGACATGGGCGCTGAGAACTCATCTGGGAAGAGCAGCAAGTGTTCTTAATTGCTGAGCTATCTCTGCAGTCCTTTTTTCTTTCTCCTGAAAGGAAACAGGAATTCTCCCATCCTGTTGATACCACACTAATGCAAATCCTCATCTGATGGTCATGTGATAATTTAACTTATTGGTAATTAAGTGTTGTTACTGAAGACACGGGTCAGTGGTTAAGAGCACTTGCTGCTCTTTCAGAGGACACAGGTTCAGTTCTTAGTACTCATGTGTTAGTTTTACAGCCATTCCTTACTCTGCTTCTAGGGGATTTGATGCCTTCTGACCTCCACATGCATCAGCAAAGCCGTTGGTGCACAGGCATGCATGCCAGCAAAACACTCAATACACATAAAATAAATCTTTATTTTATTTTATTGGGCTTTTGGAGATAGTGTTTTTCTGTGTAACAGCCCTAGCTGTCCTGGAATTCACTTTGTAGACCAGAACAGAGTGGCTACAAACTTGTAGAGATTCACCTGCCTCTGCCTCTTAGTGCTATGATTAAAGGTGTTGTGCTACAGCAGGGCGGTGGTGGCGCACGCCTCTAATCCCAGCACTCTGGAGGCAGAGGCAGGTGGATCTTTGAGTTTGAGGACAGTCAGAGTGGTTACACTGAGAAACCCTGTCTCAACAAACAAAAGTGTGTGCCACCACACCCAGCTATAAAAAATGAACCTGGAAGAAAAAGGAAGGAAGGAAGGAAAAAAGGAAAGAAGGAAAAGAAAGAAAAGAATTGAGTGCTTAAAATTGTATGCAAGTAGTGGTGACTCACGCCTTAATCCCTGCGCTTGGGAGGCAGAGATAGGCAGATATCCATGAGTTTGAAGACAGCCTGGGCTGCAGAGCTAGTTCCAGGACAGCCAGGTTTACACAAGGAAACCCAGTCTTCAAAACAAAACCAAGCAGAGCACCCTGGGTATATGGTACATGCCTATAACCTGAGCTGGGATGTAGAGGCAGAAGAATAAGGAATTCAAGGCCAGCTTGGGCTACATGAAACTCCGTATCTCAAAAATACCGAGGTTTCTGACTTTTCATCTTGTGAGGACACAGAAGACTCCACTTATGAAGAAACAGGCCTTCACTAGGCACCATTCTTGGACTTTCCAAAATTTACCAATTTGTGAGATGTAAACTTGTATTTCTGTATTTTTAAATATTTTCTGACTTATACTTCTTTATTAAACATGTGGTATTAATGCAGAGGTCAGAGGATAACTTCGGCAATAGTGTTTCTCCTGCAGTGTGGGTCCCAGAGATTGAACTCAGGTTGTCAGATTTGCTCAGCTGGCACCTTTACCCATTGAACAATCATGCTGGCTCAGCCTGTAATGGTTTTTAAAAAATCTGAAAATAAAAAAGAAATGCTTTTCAGCTGCCATGGTAGTTTACACCTATAATCATGCCACTCAGGAAATTTAGGTGCTTTATAGTGAGTCCGAGGGAAGCTCAGACTCCAGTGCGATCCTGTTTCAACAGACAAATGATATTGGACATAGTGATGTACACTTGTAAAGCAGGAGAATCTCCCCAAGTTCAAGGCCATCTGCGTAGTGAATTCCAGGCCAGCCAGGACTTCCCAGTTTCCAATAAAGAAATAAACATTTCAAAGCAACACACAGTTCTACACTTTTTTTTTTAAAAAGATTTATTTATTTATTAAGCATACAATGTACTGCTGGCAAGGAAGGCACCAGGCCTCATTACAGATGGTTGTGAGCCACCATGTGGTTGCTGGGAATTGAACTCGGGACCTCTGGAAGAGCAGCCAGTGCTCTTACCCTCTGAGCCATCTCTCCAGCCCCAATTCTACACTTTTAATCCTAGCATTTAGGAGACTGAGGCAGGAAGGTAAGTTTGAGGCCAGCCAGAGATGAGACCCTGACATTTTGAAAAACAAAACAAACCAACCAGACAAACAAAAACAAAGGACCAAAAACACTTACCTCGAAAGCCTGAAAACCTGAGATAGATCCCACAGTGGAAGAGAACTAACTTCAGAAAGACATACTCAGACTTCTGCCCTCACCCTTCCCCCAGGCAGGGTTTCTCAGTAGCTATGGAGCCAGCTCTGGAACTCACTCTGTAGACCAGGCTGGCCTCATAGACATCCACCTGTCTCTGCCTCCCGAGTGCTGGGATTAAAGTGTGTACCACCACCACCCGGCTGTCTTCAGACCTACATGTGTACTGGGACATGCATTTGCCCACATTTGTGCTCATGTGCACACATACACATTAATAACAACAACAAAATAAATTTAGATATTTATTTGAGTATTTTAGAATTGTGGAAATGTTTATGCCTGTTCTATTGATGCTTTTTGTATTCACAACTGGAATGTGTTAGTAGAGCCATTGACAGTTTACCTGTACTGTTAAGTGCATTTCATAGATGAAATATGTGTATTCAGAATAAATTCATTGCGTTTCTGATCTACCCTAGCAGTTAACAGTTGTAACTCTCAATTACAGATGAAGCTGTTAGAGACGGAGTCACTCTCTACCTGCTACAGTCAGTTGACCAATCGCTGTTAACAGCAACAAAAGAAAGAATTGACTTCCTGCCTCACTATGACACTCTGGTTAAAAGTGGCATGTATGAATATTATGCAAGTGAAGGACAGAATCCTTTGCGTAAGTAATTTGTACAATTTTTGATTTTTTAAAAATTTTTATGTATTTTTATTCTATATACATTGATGTTTTTCTTGGGTGTTTGGTCCTCCGGAACTGGAGTTATAGACAGTTGTGAGCTACCATGTGTGTACTGCGCATTGAACCCAGGTTCTCTGAGAGAGCAGTCAGTGCTCTTAACCACTGAGCCATCTCTCCAGCCCCTGCACAGTATTTGGAAGTTGTTAATGCCATTCCTTCATATTCTGTAGATCTTTTCATTCTACTTTATTATAAGGCTGTGGGAAACTCCTTTTGATCTACTTTCTTAGTTTCTTTGCATAGATCCAACTGAAATTGGGATTTTTTTCTTTGTTTTAAAACTATTTAAATTTATTCATGTATATGTGTATGCATTTGTGTGGATGTATGCCACAGGGAGCCCTGAAAACCAACCTGGGGCTCTCCTCAAAAGCACAACTCCTCTGAACTGCTGGTCTGTCTCTCCAGCCCAATCTTTTTTTTTATTTATTTACTTTTGGTTTTTCCAGACAGGGTTTCTCTGTAGCTTTGGCGCTTGTCCTGGAACTCATTCTGTAGATCAGGCTGGCCTTGAACTCACAGAGATCCCCCTGCTTCTGCCTTCTGAGTGCTGGGATTAAAGGCATACACCACTGCCTGGCTTTTTTTCTTTTAATTATGTGTGATATGTGTGTGTCACAGTGTACATGTGAAAGTCAGAAGACAACTCCTTGTCTTCTACTACGTGCACTGGTGTGGCTGCCAAAGAGTATCTAGTCTGTGCTATATAGGAGCACAGAGATTACAGGTGTGCGCATTAGTGCACACCTGGCTTTTACGTGGGTTCTGGGGATCCAAAGTTATTAAGCTTGCACAGGAGATGATTTACCCGTTGAGCCCTCTCTCCAGCACAGAAGTCAACTTTAAGTAAAAATAAAGTAAAAATTGAGCCCATTAATAGAGCTGGATGCACTTTATCTTGCAGTTAAGCATCTTCCTGTCTTGCTGTAAACCGCCTCCAGATATGAAAATACCCTTTACCTTCCATTTATTTATTTGTATTTAGTAACTGTGGATTAAATCCAGAGCCTTGCATATAATAAGATAAACATTCTATTGCTGAGTTATAATCAGTTCTTACTTTGTAAATTTACACAGATAAAATATAAAAAATAGATGTCTTTAATCTTTTTCTAAACCTTTATAGCCTTACTGGTTTATCCTTATAGACTATATGAGATGGTTTACCAGAACTTCTTCCTAGACTCTGTCAAAGTACTTTATGCTATTAATGTGTTCGTTATAAATCATATTAAAATTATTTATTTGTAATGTACATTGGGTTTTGCCTGCATGTCTGTGTGAGGATGCCAGATCCCCTGGAACTGCAGTTACAGATAGTTGTGAACTGCCATGTGGGTGCTAGGAATTGAACTCAGGTCCTTTGGAAGAGCAGCCAGTACTGTTAATAGACTGAGCCATCTTTCCAGCCCCAAATTCTTTTTTCTTAAATGTGTTTTATTGTTAGAAATTAAAAAATTAGAGATAAGTGAATAGAATATGAAAATAACCATATTGCTACGATCTGAATATAATCATCACTAACACTTTGGTGCTTATCATTTCAGAACTTTTCCTATTAGTTGATTTTTTTGTTGGTTTGTTTTGTTTTACCATACAGGGTTTCACTGTGTAGTCCTGACTGTCCTGGAACTTACTCTGTAGACCAGGCTGACCTCAAACTCACAGAGATCCTCCCGACTCTTCCTCCTGAGTGCTGGAATTAAAGGCATATGATAACACATCCAGCTTAAACTTTAAAGATTTATTTTTATTTTAAATTATGTATATACCCGTGCCTTTGCTATTTGATCTCTTTGCTCATTTTACTCTATAGCACGAGCTACTTTGTAATAGGCTGTAGAATTTATCTACCTACTGTCTCAGTTGCTTTTCTGTTGCTGTGAAGAGACACCATGGCCAAGACCACTTAAAAAGAAAGCATTTAAGTTGGGGCTAAGAGTTCCAGAGGGTGTGGAACAGGCAGACCTGGTGCTGGAGCAGTAGCCGAGAGTTTATATCTAACCCCCAAATTGGAGGTGGGAAGAAGCTGAATGGAATGGTATGGGCCTTTGAAACTTTAGAGTCCAGGCTTAATGACACACCTCCAACAGGGTCACACCTCCTAGTCCTTTTTCAAATAGTTCCACCGACTGGGGAGGGATCAAGTCTGTAGTGGCTGTTATTATTCAAGCCACCATACTTACTGTAATCATTTATTTTCTCTCTCTCTTCTCTTCTGTTTTTAAGGCAGGATTTCACTTTGTAGCAGAACCCCCCCAGATCCCCTGCTGTGTAGACCAATCTGACCTCAAACTCATAGAGATCCATCTGTTTCTGTATCCCGAGTGCTGGGATAAAGATTGGCACCACCACATCCGACTGTGATTATGTTATTTTTTGTTTATTTTTAAATTTTACATATTTATTTATTTAGGGTTTCTCTATGTGGCCAGGCTGTTGACCAGGCTGAGCTTGAACTCATAGAGATCCACCTGCCTCTGCCTCCTGAGTGCTGAGGATGAAGGTGTGATTATAGTTTTTAAACTTTACATTTATTTATTTACTTGTAGGTGTGAGGGCATATGTACAGAGGTGCGCGTGTGTGCATGTGGAGATCAGAGGGCAGCTCATAGGAGCTGCTTCTCTCCTACCATGTGAGCCTAGCGATGGAACCCGGGTAGTCAGGCTTGATGACATGCACCTTTACGTAATGAGCTGTCTACCTGTCCATGATTGCATTTTATTTCCCATCTCCCTGTGAAATGTTGAACTCATAGGAATAGAATCTTTGCATTATGCAGTCCCTAGAGCAGTGCCTGGCAGATGAGAGGTGCTTAAATGTGTGAATTCTGAGTCAACTTTAAATAACTTCTTTGGGGATAAATTTCTGAATATTTACTGTGTACTCAACAAATACATTCATTGTAAAAACTGTCATGTAGCTTAGTTACTAGTGTACAGATTCACTGTACCGGTTTGCAGCTATGCTATGATGACATCAATATGTGGAGAATCTCTGCTGAAACTCTGGTTTTGACTTCTATAACTCTGCAGTATGTCCCAAGATCTTTACTTTCTTTCCTTTGCTTCCGGTTCCTCCTTTGTTGCAGCCATGTCTTCAAGTCATGTTCATCATTTCTTTTATATGTTTTCTTTGAGTAGACAGATCTGATTTTCATTGTATGTATGTCAGTGAAACAAAAGCTTTACCTCTGACTTTCTAGCCTCTTCGTCATTAAGGAGAGTGTCTGTTCTTGCTTCCTATGTAACGTTGCTATTAGTTGAATTTGATAGAGTGAGCATTGCATTTAAATTGTATATATTTCTAGAGGCAGAAATTCAAACTTGTCTCAGTGTTCCATTTCCCTTTCCTTTTGTGGAGGTGGGATGGTGGGAGGAGGTGTGGTGTTTTGAGACAGGGTTTCTTCTGTGTAGCCTTGACTGTCCTGGAACTAGGACCAGGCTAGCCACAAACTCACAGAGATCCAGTTGCCTTTGCCTCCCAAGTGCTGGGATTAAAGGTGTGTGCCACCACCTGGAATACTTTTTTCTTTCTTATGTCTTTATTTCCTAGTTATTGTTGTCAGAAGCCTGATCCATATACATACTTAATTTGTGGTAAATTTGCTTACCAATCTGGTTGTCACTTAAATACTTAGAGCACTTGCCAGAGAACTATTATATGGGTCAGTGAGTTTTAGTTGGGTTAAATTTCTGTGAAATGAAGATAAAATTTGGTATAACCATCCTTCCTTTCTCTTTCTGTTTTGTATTTTGAGATGGGTCTCACTGTGTAGCCCAGGATTGCTCCCAAACTCAAATTCTTCTTGCTTCAGTCTTCCAAGTTCTTAGATAACAGACATGCATTGTTTCTTCTTCTTCTTTACTTCTTTTGTTTGTTTGTTTTGTTTTTGTTTTTTTTTTTTTTCAAGTCTGGTTTTCTTGTGTATTCCTGGCTGTCCTCAAACTCGGAGAGCTGCTGAGTGCTGGGATTAAAGGTGTGCTCTGCCACCACCCTGTGTATTGTTTCTTTTTAGAGAAATAAAAGTGAGAAATGGTTGAATGGTTGCTTTTTAGGGAGGAGAATATAAAATAGTGCTGCCAATAATGAATTGAATGTAAAATTGGCAGTGTGCCGGGAATCAGTAGCATGGACACATGTCTTGCTACTTGTATGGATTTTCTGGAAGAGGTGTGAACAGACACAACCAAAGAAACCATCCCAACATAGTCTAGCTTAGCAAAGCCCTATGACTTTATTATGGTTGCTTATAGGAGCATGAGTGATTTAAAAACAACTGTGTCACTAAGAAGCCCACTTTGCATGGCCATTGAAAGCTGTTATCTTGCCGCTCCTTGTGCAACTTAGAGATAGCTCAGCTCAACTGCCTATTGCTTTTATAACGTTGGAGATAACTCTGGGGAATCGTGTAAAATTCTGGGCCTAGTTTGTTTTTTGTTTGTTTGTTGTTTTTTTGAGACAGAATCTCACTTTGTAGCTCTGGCTGGCTTAAAACTCACTATGTAGACCAGGATGGCCTCACATTGACACAAATCTCCCTGTTTCTGCCCTGAGTCCTGGGATTAAAGATGTGTGCCACCATGCCTGCCTGGCTTGGGCCTATTGAGTCTAGAGCCTTGTCATTTTTACTTCCTAGGTCTTGAGGGTTTGTAGGAGGGAATGTTTTAATTTGGAGAAAATAGTGAAAACATTATGTAACACATTGTTTTTGGTTTTGTTTGTATAGTAAAAATATAAAATTCTTTCTGTTACTATGATGAAATACCTGGCAAAAAATAATTTAAGGAAGAACGTGTTTGTCCTTGTTTTCAGTTTTACATTTCATCACAGACAAAAAGACATAGCAGGAACAGGAAGCAGGCTGGTCCCGGTCTTCCCCGTCAGAAAGCAGAGAAGGCTGAACGTTCATACTCACCTAGTGTCTTAGTTTGTTGCAGTTCTGATAAACACTATAACCTGAATCAACTTTAGGGAGAAGAGGATTGATTTTTATCTTTAGCTTCCAGGTCAAAATCCATTGAGAGAAGTCGGGCCAGGAATTCAAGCAGAACTCAAGGAGAAACCATGAAGAAATGGTGCTGACTGACTGACTCTCTGGCTTTCTCACTGGCTCCTTCTGCTACCATCTACCTAGAGATGGAGTCACCTTAGGGGCCGGGTCCTCCCACATCAGTCACAATAAAGACAGTGTCATGCCCACAGGCCACTCTCATGGGGCAGGTCCTCTAGTAAGGCTTCCTCTTCCTGACTTCTTTAGATTGTGCCAGGTTGACAATAAAAACTAGCATACCTGGCTTTATCCATTTTATTCAGCCTGGCCGCTAGGGTGGGTCTTTTTACTTAATTAACTTAATCTTAAAAAAAAAAATGCACTCACAGATAGATATTCCCACAGTATCCAAACTGATTCTAGATCTTGCGGAACTGATGATTTAAACCATCATAGGAACTGTGGTTGGGAGTGCAAGTTCTCTTTGAACTCCTGGCAGTCTTCCTGCCTCAGCCTCTGGTGTGCTCACATCCCAGGTGCCTTAGTTCCTTTTCTGTTGCTGCAACAAATCACCATGGCCAAGGCATTCATTGGGCTTATGATTTCAGAGGGGTAGCATTTTTGATGGCAGTGTGAGGGCCCAGAAGTGGGCAGCTGAGAGCTTACACCTTGATCTTCAGACATGAAGCAGAGGGCATGCTGCTGCATGCTGCTGTAGTAGGAGACTGCTTGTTCGTTCCCGGCCACCCAGCTCCTGAAATAATCACTCAGAAACTATATATTTTTTTATTTATTTATTCATTTATTATGTATACAATATCCTGTCTGCATGTATGCCTGAAGGCCAGAAGAGGGCACCAGACCTCATTACAGATGGTTGTGAGCCACCATGTGGTTGCTGGGAATTGAACTCAGGACCTTTGGAAGAGCAGGCAGTGCTCTTAACCACTGAGCCATCTCTCCAGCCCCAGAAACTATATTATTAAATCACTACCTGACCAATAGCTTAAGCAGATTTCTAGCTCATTCTTCTCTCTTAAATTCACCCATTTCTTTCCTTTTTTAAAATAGATTTTATTGAGCTAAACATTTTTTTCTGCTCCCCTCCCTAAAGTAACCCATTTCTATTATTTTATATTTTACCAAGAGGTTTGTGGCCTACTGGCAGGGTTCTAACTGGCAGCTCACAACTTTCCCCTCTGGTGGATACATGGCTTCTCACTGACTCTGCCTTCTTTCTCCCAGCATTCAGTTTTCCTCGCCTATCTATGTTCTGCCCTGCTATAGGCTCAAGCTAGTTTTCTTTATTAACCAGTGATATTCATTGCATAGCATCCCACATCACGCTGGGAATGACAGGAGTCTTTTCAGACCTCATACCCTACCTCCAGTGCCATCTCCACAAGGCCACACCTCATAATCCTTTCCAAACAGTTCCACCAACTGTAGACCAAGCAAGCATTCAAACACATGAGCCTATGGGTGACATTCAGATTGCCACAGCTGGCTGACATTTAACATGGTACATTAGTCTTTAGAATTCTGTAACCGTGTGTGTGTGTGTGTGTGTGTGTGTGTGTGTACACGTGCATGTTCTCACTAATTATAGGCTGGTTTTAGACACACTTTGTAACCCAGGCAGACCTTGAATTTATAATCCTCGTGTCTTAGCTTCCTGGTAAAGACTACCTACAGGCCTTTCTCCACTAGACTAGCTCCTCAAATGAGCCCCTTTCCCTTTTATTTGGGGGTGGGGTGGATTGAAATAGAGTTTCTTTGTGTAGCTTTGGAGCCTGTCACTCTATAGACCACACCACGTTGGTCTTGAATTCACAGAGATCTGGCTGCCTCTGCCTCCCAAATGCTGGTATTAAAAGCATGGGCCACCACCGCCCAGCTTAAACCAGCACCTTTTCACTGCTGCTGGTTTGATACAAGGATTTATTGGGTTGCTCAGATTAGTGCCTAATCTTTTTCATGCTTGTAGTGGTTGTGATGAAACTTTTTATTATGCATAACATTAGACTCGTGTGATACTTAATTCTTGCAGCTCTTTGGGAAATAAACAGTGGTTGCTTGAGAGTTCCTTTTACTGGAATGTTTATATAAACTGTTCGGGATGAAAGGGTTAAATGGTGTTTTCTCAATCTGTTCCAGCATTTGCTCTCGCAGAATTAATCGACAATTCATTGTCAGCCACTTCTCACAACGTTGGTGTTAGAAGAATCCAGATCAAATTGGTAAGAAAATTATGCATAAAGAATTGTTTTTTAGTAGTACATTGGAAAAATTAGAAATAAAACTTAGAACTAGTTATCCGATGTCTTGTTATAATTTTTATAGTTTCTTTTATGTAAGTGCTTATTTACATATGTATTTATGTACTTATGTTTTATAATTTCTTTTGTAACACTGCAGTTATAAATACGACATGAATATTTTCCGATATTAATGCAGAGGGTTTTGTTAGCTACAATGTTAGTTATGGAGTCTGTCTTCTTTTTCTTTCTGCATTTTGCCATGAGAAGCAATGTGGGAATAGTGTATATTTATATATGCCTTGATTCTTTCCTTAAGTTTACTTCTAAGACATGGTATTTCTAGGTTAAAAACATTAAGAAATCTAGGGTTTTTGCTAGATATAACTCAGTGCTTTAAGAGAGTTGTAATTTTTATACTTATACCAGTGATATCAGTGATCCTTTGAATTTCATACTCAACCTCATGTTTTAAGTATTGATTGGCATTTCCTGTCTCTTGATTTCGTAGCTTTTTGATGAAACTCAAGGAAAACCTGCCGTTGCAGTGATAGATAATGGGAGAGGAATGACCTCCAAACAACTTAACAACTGGGCTGTGTACAGGTTATCAAAGTTTACAAGACAAGGTGACTTTGAAAGGTTAGCAAAACCATGCTTTTTCCTTTTTTAGTGATGTCTGGGTGCCCTTAGTTATAGAGGATTTATTAGAGAGCTTGTTTCTATTACGGGGCTTTGTGATAAATACTCCAGAACAGAACACTGTGCTTTTCTCCTGAACAGTTTTGTATTTCCTGAGGTCTGTGAGAGTTATATTAACACACTGAACACTGTTAGGACAGCAGAGTGGTGTTCAGGGTGATCTGTATAAATCGTGTCATACTTCTTGAAAATGTCTACAATTACATGTGAGTCACTAGTATTCTGTATTTTTACTTTGAGGCTCAGTTTTTCAGATTTTCACAGCTATTTCGGAATAGAATCCACGTTTGTATCAGAACACGCTTGTAGACAGTGCTTTCATCACAGGAAAGCTGGGCATGGCAGCTCGGCTGGTAATTGGGATTTCATCATATGAGCAAAGATTTTCAATGACTCACCTCATTTTGTGGCATGGGCAGTGAAGCCAGGATGTGGTGCATGCTAGGCAGGGGCCCGGCACTGAGCGGCACCTCGGTCCTCAAGCCCTGTGTGACAGATAGTGGAGAGAACACAGACTACAGTGCCCTTTGATTGGTCTGGTTTGCCTGGCCATTTATTGTTGGGCACTTTACCTCTCTGTATGTCACGTTACGTACTTAGAAAATGTGCACAGTCTCTCAAGGTTTTGTGGAAACTGAGCTATTGTTCTGATATGAAAATGTAAAATTTTGAGATAGTGCCTGTCATACAGTAAGCATTTAATAGCCACGAGCTGTTATTTTAGTTATTTCTTACTCCTGGTATAGCACTTATCTATAATCATTCTTTTCTGATATTTTCATGAATATATGACACTTAAAAGAGTGTTTAAAAAGCCGATGTGAAGCGGCATGGTGGTGCATACCTTCACTCCCGGAACTCAGTGGCAGAGAAGGTGGATCTCTGTTGAGGCTAGCCTGATCTGCAGAGCAAGTTCCAGGACAGCCAGGGCTACACAGAGAAACCGGGCCTCGGAAAAGAGGGAAAAATATGTCAACACAAACTTAAACACTTACATGAAAACACTATGCTTTATAGTCTGAGGACAGGATTCTGTATCTGTATGGCATAAACAAAAAGATAAAGGAAGTTGACAATAAACTCGGGGAAGGGATCCAGAAAATTAACTTTCCGCCTTTCTGATAGAGTTAACTGGTCCATCCTATAGCTTACTAAAATTAAACCTTCACTGGACTCAAAGGATGCGGAGTTTTCTCTACACCATAACCAGTTTTTTTTTTTTAACAACTTAAAAGTTAAATTTCTATTTTTGGTAAAAGTCATCCTTTGCTCAGTTTAATTATGTATGTGTGTATGTGTATTACACACATGCATGTTTAATTATGTGTGTGTGTTACATACATGCATGTTTAGTACCTGGAAATAATTTCGGATCCAGTCCTAGTCCGTGACCCACTCCAACTTCTGCAGCAGCATCATGTGTTATCCTTGAGACCATGGCATCCACTTACGTAGATATAATTATTAGTTCTTTTTCTGCTTGCATTTCAGTTTCAGTTTGATGCAAGGGTGATGTTATAAGAGACAGGCTATGGAAAAAAGAAGACCATAGCTTTATAATTTGTTTTATTAAGAAAAACAAATGTTAACTCATGTCATAGTTATAAGCATTTTAAATTCTTGATTAGAACTGAAGAAAATGTAATGTCGAATATTAGTTTAAGATGTGTTACATTTGTTTATGCTGGGCAACATTTGTTTATTAATGCAAAGATGTGTTGCATTCTTTATGTTACATTTGTTTATCTCTGTGAAGCTGTGATACTTTGCCTGTCTAAAACACCTGATGATGTACAGCATGAGAAAGGGTATGTGGGGCTGGCAGGCAGAGAGAATTAATAGGGAAAATCTGGGATAAGGGAGATCAAGGAACAAGAAAGGGAAGGACAAGGAGAAAAGGGGCTAACCACCCAGGCAGACAGGGGTAAGAAGTAAAGAAAGGTATATAGAAGTAGAGAATGTAGTGAAGAGGCCAGCAGGCCTGCTTTTCGTCCCACCCGGCTCCCACGAGGCTAGCTTGGCCCCAGAATAATTACACGGAAACTGTAATTATTTAACATTTAAACACTGCCTGACCCATTAGTTACAGCCTCTTATTGGCTAATTCTCACATCTTGCTTTAACCCATATTTAGTAATCTGTGTAGCACCACAAGGTAGTAGCTTACTAGGAAAGATCCTAACTTGCGTCAGTCTTGGGTTGGAGAATCATGGCGTCTGCCTGACTCTGCTTCTTTCTCCCAGCATTCTGTTCTGTCTACTCCGCCTATCTAAGCTGCTGTTCTATCAAAGGCCAAGGCAGTCTCTTTATTTGACCAATGAAAGTAACACATAGACAGAAGACCCACCTACATCAAGAGAAAGGTAAAACCAGGGGTCAAAAAGTAGATGAGATAACTTAAGTTGAAAAGTTGACTAGCAATAAGCCACACAAAGACTGGGCATTCATAGGAAAGAATAAGCCTCTATGTGTATTTACTTGGTAGCTGGGAGCCGGGCCCCCCAAGAACAAAGAGCCAAAAGAATAAAAACAACCGACCACAGTAAGGTGTCAGAACTGGTGGATGTTTCCCTTGCTTAGCTTAGGTGGTTGGAGAAGAGGCTGTTGTGACATTTGAGTTGAGACTTCTCCAAGAAAGAAGCCAGTTTGCATGTAATTCTAATACTTGTAGATTTAACATGTGCACACCAGCATGTGTGTATGTGCATGTATCTTCAAGTGCCCACTGAGGCCTAAAGAGGGTCTCAGATCCCTTAGAGCTAGAGTTACAGGGGTCTGTGAGCTGCGTGATGTTGGTGCTGGAGACTGATTCCCTGTATTCTGAGGAGCACCAAGTGTTCTTAACTGCAGAGCCATCTTTCTAGTTCCCAGTACTTTTCAATTCACGTTGAAGGAATGAGGATTACCCAGGTGTGAGACTGTCCAGGTAGGCGGGTGGATGAAGGAAGAAAACCTAACAAAAACAAAGTTGGTTTTGAGCACCGATGTCTGGGGGCCAACTCCAGCTCTAGAGAGATGCCTCTCTATCATATATCTGTCTGTCATCTGTCTATTTTCCATCCATCCATCCATCCATCCATACATACATACATACATACATACATACACCTACATTTATTCTAGTGTTTTATTTAGATTCTTTTTCTCTTTTCCATCTATCCAGGCTTCTTCATTCTTTGATAGGTGTTTCTATGTTTTCTTTTTTGTGTGTTTTCCTTTTTTGCGTGTGGGGTAGAATTCAATTTTTGTAGAATGGTTGACAATCTTCCTTAGCACTGTTCATTTCCTTAATATTTTATGTGAATATTTTCAAACATGTAAAAGTTGAAATTCTGTAGTAATATACCCACATGTGAGTCCTACCATCAGTTCTTACTTTATTTTATGTGTATGTGTATGCTTACTATGTATGTGTAGGTACCTATGGAACCCAGGAGAGTCTGATCCCTTAGAGTTGTAGTTATAGTTAGTTGTGAGTCATGTTCAGTTCCTAATACCCTTATATTCATGTAAGAACCTTATATACATATGTATATGCACACAATACATATATACATATATGTATTATTTTATTTTACACGTATGAGTGTGTTGTCTGTAGGTACGTCAATCCACCATTTGTGCATTACCCTCAGACTCCAGAAGAAGGCATCAGATTCCTAGGCTTAGAACTACATCTGATTGTGAGCCACTATGTGGGTTCTGGGAGTCAAACTCAGGTCCTCTCTAAGAGAGCAGCTAGTACTCTTATCTGCTGAGCCATCGCTCCAGTCTTACTAATACATTTTTAACAGGTGGCAGTGGTTCGTTTCAGATTTTAGTTTAATAGTCTAGTCTGGCTTACTGCCGACTTGTCTCTAGTGCACAGAGATGTTTCCTTCTCTTCTGCGCTCACTCGCTTTTGAGGACGAGTCTCACTCTGTATCACTAGCTGACCCTGGACTCGATATATAGACCAGGATGGCTTTGAACTCAGAGAAGTCCACCTGCCTCTTCCTCCCAAGTTGTGGAATTATCCACATATCCACCAGCTCGGTTTCTTTCTCTGATTTTCAGAAGTTAAACTCTGATGTGTCTATGCTATGGCTCTTTATCATTTCATTCTCTGGAATTAATTCAAGTTCTTTTATTTGTTAAGTAACTCTCCTTATTTGGTAAGCATAGCCTGTCATTTCTCCAAATACTTTTCTATCTTTTGCAGTCCCTTACATTTTAGGTGCTATGGTAATCTGTAGACTTCAGATGCCTTGTGTCCATCTTCCTTCCTCTTCCACTTCTGCACTGAAGAGTAAGCCTGTCGCTTCACACATACAAGGCAGATTCTATACCAGTAAACTCTTTATTCTTCAAGCTAAATAAACTCAACTTGTGTATAAGTTTATAGGGTCACTCTGCGACCAATTTAAAGCTGTTCATGATCCATCAACTTCCATGTGTTTTTAGTTATTTCCAAATGAAAATTGTAGATTTTAAAAATTTTTATTGATACATTTACTGGAACACTTATTTTTAAAATGATTTTTGTTATGTATACAGTGTTCTGCGTGCATACATGCCTGCCCATCAAGGGGCACCAGATCTCATCCTACACACCTGAGAGCCACCATGTTGTTGCCAGGAATTGAACTCAGGACCTCTAGAGGAGCAGCCATCTATTTAGCCACCTTGGTGGATCACTTTTATGGTTTCTGTTATTTGGACATGAAATAGAGGTTTTTAAATATGTGTTCAGTGAATTATTTCTTTGATAGTATTCATCAGAATGATTTTTCAAATTTTATTTTGTGTTCTTGTACCATGTGCATGCCTGGTGTCCATGGAGAGCAGAAGAGAACTTTAGATCTAGTGGAACTGCAGTTACAGTTGTGAGCCATCTTGTAGGTACTGGGAACCTACAAGATCCTGACAGAGCAGCCAGTGCTTTTCAGTTCTTCTATGATGGTTTTGTCAGCTGCCCTATTTCTTGTCAGGGACTGTATGTCAAAATTTGTTTGGCTTGTAATTTGTTTGTTTTTTTGAGAACTAGAAATTTTAAGTAGCTTGCTATTCTATATTACCACTGAAGTCTGCTTGCTCACTGAACTTTTGTGATCAGCTGATTTCACATTTCATGCAGTGAAACCCCAAATCTTCCCTTGCTGAGGTTTCTGTGGGTATAATGGAATCCCCTGCCCCAAAGGTCAGTCTTGGCTTTGCTAGGCAAATGCTCTATTTCTGAATTGCATCATTAGCCCTAGAATGCGTTTGGCGATTTTGGTTGAGTTTTTGGTAGTAGGTTTAAGGTAGTGTTTTATTATATATCCCATGCTGTCCTCTAACTCAGGATGTTCCTACCTCTCTCTCTTAAGTAGATTGTTTAAAGACTGACTAATACAATGTTTTCTTTTAGTGATCATTCAGGGTATGTTCGGCCAGTACCAGTACCACGCAGCTTAAACAGTGATATTTCGTATTTTGGTGTTGGAGGCAAACAGGCTGTTTTCTTTGTTGGACAGTCAGCCAGAGTAAGTGATTTTTTTTTTTTTTCAGTAAAAACCGATGAAGTATTTTGGGATTGACAAATCTCACTAGTAAGGGGTTAATGTATCTTTTCAATTGTTGGACAGATGATAAGCAAGCCTGCAGACTCCCAGGATGTTCATGAGCTTGTGCTTTCTAAAGAAGACTTTGAGAAAAAGGAAAAGAATAAAGAGGCAATATATAGTGGATACATTAGAAACAGAAAGGTACAGTACATTTTTACAGCTCACAATTAATTACACATATATTCTTTTGACCACATAATGGGACAGAATGTTTTTCTGATTTTAAAGACTTGACTTATAGTTTTATATTTTACTTTGGAAAGTAGCAAAATGATCATTAGTGGTGATCTTTTTTTTAGCTAAAACTTTCCACATAAGTTAACTTAGGAAACTTTCTCTAAACTACTTAAAAAGTTGCAGACCTTGGTTGAAATTTGTGTGAAAATTTTTTTGATAGTTTATTCATTTATTTTGTGTGTGTGTCAGTGGACAGCATGTATTAGTGTGTTTCAGGGATCAAATTCAGGTAATCAGGGTTGGTGTCAGGTGCCTTCCTGACTGAGCTATCTTTCTGGCCCAGATATGAATTTTAAAATCTTATTTATAAAATAATAATAGAAACCATGTAAGAAAATAGTGTTTGAAATAATGTATTTTGAGGAAGTTGGAACTTTAGAGGCATGAGATTTTGTTACAACTGTGTCCTAACACTTGCATGTATCCCTCCACATATACATCTACACATGAAAAAAAAATCTTTAAAACACAAGCAACAATTTAAAAATGTCTTATTTGAAATGAATAATGTTGTGGGAAAGCAAACAAAATACTCACAAGTATCAGAGAAAGGTGTTGATAACAGTTTGGTAAGTTTCTTTATAGTCCAGTGCTTTGAAAATACGTGTGCATAGAGCTCTGACCCCACATATCCTACGCCAGCATCTTGAGAATCCCTCATTTAGAAAATGTTTTTATATGCAGTGCATTCGAAAAAGAGTACGGGTGTTTTGTTTGCATGTTTGTATCTGTACTCCATGTGTGCATGGTACCTGAGACCAGAAGAAGGTATTTAATAGCCTTATAATATTTCTATTGCTGGTTGTACTGTCACTTTATTTGTGCACTTAGTGTTCCTGAAAGGTTTCCTTGTAATTATAAACAGTGTTTGGTTATCTTTGGGTAGCGTTTTTCCCAAATTGTAGATATTTTTTTCCCTACAGATTGTTAGAATTGAATAGCTGTGAAGATTTGAACTCCTTGGCTTTTCGAGACAGGGTTTCTATGTAACAACAGCCCTTGTTGTCCTGGAACTAGCTCTGTAGACCAAGCTGGCCTTGGACTCACAGAGATCCACCTGCCTCTGTCTTCCAAGTGCAAGGCGTGTTCCACCACTTCCTGGCTGGCAATTTGAACTTTGAATATGTTCATGATATGTTAAATTTTTTTTGTCTGAGAATGAGACTCAGAAATCAATGATTTTTGTATTGAAATACCTACTTGACCAATTCCTTATTTTCTTGTTGTTTGTGGCCTCCATAGGCTCATATTTGAATCTTTGGGAAAGGGTTAGGGGCTATAGCCTTGTTGGAGGAGGTATATCACTGAGGGTTGGATATGGGGTGTCAAAAGCCCATGCCATTCCTAGTTAGCTGTTTCTGCCTCGTACTCCACAGACCAAGATGTAAGTTTTCAGGGCTTCACCAGCACCATGGCTGCTGTTGCTTGATGCCATGTTCCCCACTGTCATGGACCCTACCACCTTCTGAAACCATGGGCCCCAATTAAATGCTTTCTTTTGTGAGTTGCCATAGACATGGTGTTTAAATCACAGCAGTAATAACCAAGCCGGGAGTGGTGGTGCACGTCTTTAACCTCAGCACTTGGGAGGCAGACGCCAACCTGGCCTACAGAGCAAGTCCAGGACAGCCAAGGCTACAGAAAGCAACCCTGTCTCTAAAAACCAAAAACCCCCCGACAAAAAAAGGGGAAAGCCTGTGAGAGGCTATAGGTGAAAGTGCAGCCCTGTTGCAATAGAAGACCTCGACATTTTGGAGATGCTAGTACCATGGGATGATCACCAAGGACGGTGGTATACCAGTGGAGTGGAGATAGTCGGAGCCTAGAAGACGATCTGTGTGTGGAGCCGGAGAAGTGACTCAAGGCCTGTGAAGGAGCCCAGAAGATCATGAGTGGATCCCAGATGATTGAACATTGAATTATTTATACTGTTGGATTTTAGTTTTTCTTGGTTGAGATTGTGATAGTGCCCTGGTTCTTCCCTCTTTTTTTTTTCCTCTTTAATTTTTTTTGTTTTGTTTTATTGAGTTATATATTTTCCTCTGCTACTCCTCTCCCCCCCCCCCCGCCTCCCCTTCTACCCTCTTATAAGATCCCCATGCTTCTAATTTACTCAGGACATCTTGTCTTTTTCTACTTCCCATGTTGGTTAGATCCATGTATGTCTCTCTTATGATCCTCTTGTTGTCTATGTTCTCTGCGATTGTGAACTGTAGGCTTTATGTATTTCTGGGTCTGTTACTTCACTCAATATGATATTTTCTAGATTCATCCATTTGCCCGCAAGTTTCAAGATGGCACACTTAAACATAATAAAGACAATATATAACATCAAACTAAATGGAGAGACACTCAAAGTGATCCCACTGAAATCAGGAACAAGATAAGGTTGTCCCCTCTCTCCATATCTAGTCAACATAGTACTTGAGGTTCTAGCTAGAACAATAAGACAACAAAGGAGATCAAGGGGATACAAATCGGAAAAGAGGAAATCAAACTATCATTATTTGCTGATATGATAGTTTACATGTGTGACTCCCAAAATTCTACCAAGGGACTTCTACAGCTGATAAATACTTTTAGTAATGTAATAGGATACAAGATTAACTAAAAGAGAAAAGTAAGAAAGAAGCCCAGTATATAAAGCCCTACTTTATACAGATGATAAATGGGCTTAGAAAGAAATAAGAAAACATTACCATTCACAATTGCCCCAAATAGCATAAAATAACTAAACAAGTGGAAGACTTGTATGACAAGAACTTTAAATCTTTGAAGAAAGAAATTGAAGAAGACACCAGAAAATGGAAAGAGACCTTTTTATCTGTCTGTCTGTCTTTGGTTTTTTGAGACAGGGTTTCTCTGTAGCTTTGGAGCCTGCCCTGGAACTCACTCTGGAGATCTAGCTGGTGTAAAACTCAGAGATCTGTCTGTCTCTGCCTCCCGAGTGCTGGGATTAAAGGCGCTGTCCGTCTGACCTTGGAGACTTTAGTGGACTGGGTTTCTTTTGCAATATGATTGGGCTACAAGCTGTGGGAACGTGGGAGTGGAATGCAGTGGTTTAAGAATGGTCGTCCCAGCTGGTAGAACTGTTCGTGTAGGAGGTATAGCCTTGTTGGAGGACGCGTGTCACTGGAAATGTCAAACGCACCAGGCTTTGCATCATGCTTGTGGAGCACATGTAAGCTCTCAGCTACTGCTCAGCGCCATGCTCCCCCATGATGCTCATGGACTCTACCAAGGAATCCTTGGAAGCATGAGCTCCCCAAACTAAGTATACTTTCTTTTCTGAGTTGCTGTGGTCGTGTTGTCCCTTCACAGCAATAGAGAGGAATCCAGACAGTTTGTTCATATATTTGCTTTTTGCTTGTTTGACTGAGTCAGGGCCTTACGTGTTAGTCTGTGATAGTCTGGTACTCATATAGCCCAAGCTGTCATTGAACTCAGTAATCTGCCTCAGTTTGCAGAGGGCTGAGCTTAGTCTCCAGACATGCTGCATATATTGGCTGCTGTTTTGTTGAATGTCTTTGCTATTGCTGTGATACAGTGTGCTGACAAAAGCAACTTAATCAAGAATAAGTTTATTCTGGCTCACCATTGTAGACTAAAGTTCATCCAACTAGGGAGGTCTCTGGGAGGCAAGAGTTTGGGGCAGCCTGCCACATTGCATCCTCGGTTCTGAAGTAGTGCTCAGCTCTCTAAATAATTAGTTCAGTATCCTGGCATCTTAAGGTGGGTCTTCTAACACTGTAATTAGCCCAATCAAGACAATCCCTCACAGACATTCCCAGAGGGTAACCTAATCAAGACAGTTCCTCATAGGTGTGCTTGGCTAGCTTGCCTCTGGGAAGTCTAGAGTCTGTCAGGTTGACGGCAGCTCTACTTTTTGTGGTTTTCCCCGAGTGTTAAGGATTGAATCCAGAGCTGCAAACACTTCTTGGGTACCAGTGGTCCTTACTCTTGTTTTTATTTATAATCTTGTTGTGCGGGGGCTGTGTTTGTGCATTGGCATGCAGCTGTACATACAGACCAGAAGAAACGTCTGATCCCCTGAAACTTGAGATGTTGGTGGTTAATCAGAAGACACCTGATGAGGGTGCTGGGAAACGAACACATTGCTCTCTTTCTGTCACATCATCCCTCCTGCCCCTTTTGAGTAGTTCTTTCCAGCTGTTTCAGTTGAACTTCCCTCCCCTTGATTTGCTATTTCCAGAATGTGAGTGGATTTGAGGCTCTTTGTAGGGAGCAAATGGAGTCCTTAGTGGATGTATGCTGTTGACACGAGCCAAGCCTCTGACCTGTGGGAGAATGAATGGCAGTGCCCTCCCTGAAGGTTAGGGTCATGGAAATGGCAGTATCTCCTCTTGATCAGAGAGTGCTCACAAAATGTCTACTGTAGCTTCTTCCTCCCTCTAAAGCTAATGGCTTGAGGACTGTTCATTTCAGGAAATGCTCCTACCAATCGTCCGTTTCCTTGTTCAGCTGTATATAGCAACACCCCCTCCCTGTTCAACTGTATATAATAACCTTCTGGGGTCCTGTTGCTTTGCCCTCAGCCTATTTTACTGATCTCAGCTTCTCTGTGTGTCTTGTCTATTTACCCCGTTTTTATTCCTAGCCTTGACTGGCCTGGAACGGATTGTAGCTTAAGCTGGATTCAAATTCAGAGATCAGCCTGCCTTTATGTCCCAAATGTTTGGATTGGAGGCATACACTACCATGCCCAGTATTAAAGATTGTTTTTGAAACATTAAAAATAAACTATCTGAATCACTTTAAAACTTAAATATGATTTTAATTGTAGATGATTAAATCTGTTCTGTTTGTATTCACCCTTTTAGCCAGCTGATTCTGTTCACATTACAAATGATGATGAAAGATTCCTACACAATCTTATTGTAGAGGAGAAAAAGAAAGATAGCTTTACTGCTGTGGTTATTACAGGGGTGCAACCAGAACACATACAGTACTTGAAAAATTATTTCCATCTTTGGACACGGCAGTTAACGTAAGTAATTTGGTTCTAGAAATGTTTCTGCTTACTTTTTTTTTTTTTTTTTTTTTTTTGAGACAAGGTGTATGAATCCCCACTGATCTGGAACCCTTCCCATTTTTTCCCTTCTGACTTTCAAGTATTAGGATTACAGGCATGGAAACCTAGCTTAAAATTCACCCTTTGCCCCTTTTAGAGACAGAAATAATTAGACATATATTGACCTCTCTTTGGTCTAGTATTCTTCACATTGGTACATTGTACACTATTCTCATGTTGAATTTTAAAGGGTTATTCATTTATTTATTCAAAAATAAAATAGATTTCTTCATGTTTTCAGTATTGATTTTGAAGCACAAGTGTTTTGACACCTGCTACAAAGTAAAGAACAGTTTGAGAGTTGGTCCTGCTCCAGGGCCATTCTCATGTCACTCTCTTGTGCTTCTTTCCCATAGGTGTAATCTTCCAGACTCTGTTTCTTGTTTTTTCTGTTTTCTCCCACTGTAATCCTTTGATTCATGTCCATATCTTCAGTGTCTACAAGAATATCTACTACGTAGTAATAAGTGCTTAACAGGTTAATACATTTAGCTCATTGAAATAAGAAATGTACAACCATTTCTTAAAATGTCCCATGTTAATAATAAATAATACTAGATACTAAAATATCATTCTATTATTCCAATGAAATCTCTGATTGTATATCTGATTGTATATTGACCAAATCAAAAGATTTACTTTAATTTTTCCTGTATCTCTAAATATTTACTCTTATTAGATTGTTTACATAGTTTTCATTAGTCTGGAGTCCTTTCAAATGGGTATATCGTCACAAGATTAACATTTAAAAATCATCTAGTGTTCACTCCAAAGTCTGTTATGCTTAAGTCTGTATTATATACACTTACATATTAACTGAGTTTACATTTTTTGCTTTTTTATAGGAAAAAAAATTGACTCAGGAATACCTTTTTTCTTGAGATTTCTGTTTAATTGCCTGACATATTTATGTAAGAAATTGGATTTTCTTTTCTAAGTATATAGTAGCTGCCCTTTATAATTTCTTCCCACTGAAGAAATTATGTATACAAAATGTATATAGTATGTTCTAATAAAGAATAACATAGCCTATTTTGTTCTTTAAGTATGGTCTCAAACATTGACAATTTTGAAGAAAAATAATGATGTTTTAGTGTTTTCTTTATGTTAGTATTATTTTAGAGAGTAGCTAGGGTGATAAGCATTGTTCTCTCTGCCTCTCTCCCTTGCTTTTTCCTACCCTCTCTTTGCCTCTCGTTCTTTCGAGAAAAGTTCTCACTGTGTATCTCAGGCTGTCCTGGAACTTGTGACGTCTTCTTAGCTGTGCCTTTGAGTCCTGGGATTACAAGTGTGTACTACCATGCCTGGCCAACCTCATTTTTAATTTATGAGCAGGAAGTATGTAAATTTCTACTTAAGGAATAATTAGAGAAACATTTTAATGTCTTAAATAAAATACACTTTGTTTAACCTTTATTTTAAAAATAAGGCAGCAAAGATTTCTGGTGATCTTTTAAATGGAATTTTGTTGAAATATTAACTTTTTTAAATGTTGGTATAATTTTAATGCCAAGGTTGAGAAACCACACAAATTGTAGAGTAACCCCCTACTCTGAGGATTGTTAACAAAGTACTCCCAGGTCTTTGAGTACTTTCTAGAACAACCTTAACAGACAGAATTTGGGACGCTTACCTTCTTTTGTTAAAATTTATAGGATAAAGACTGAATTAACTAAAGCTGAGTTTATCCTAGTTCTGTGACCCTAGATAAACTCCGTGTCTGAATTTATAAACCGATTTCAGAGGTTATTTTACCTTTGGATGTTATTCTTAAAAGATGCTGGGAGTACATGTCAAGATAATGTAGTTAAATGGTAGGCGGCCCCCACGTGAGACCCTAGTCTTCGTCTCCAGTGATGAAGTGCTTGACTAGTAAATGTGTTAAATTGTGGAAATATTTTTTTTTTTTTTTGGTGGAAGATGTGAACCATGGTGTTCTGCTAATTAAGTATGTTTTTCTTTATTTTAGGCATATTTATCATTACTATATTCATGGACCAAAAGGCAATGAAATAAGTACTGCTAAAGAAGTTGGACCTTTCAACAATCTTGATATTGAAGTAAGACAAAAGTCCACCTTAGGATACTATAAATTATTATCCCAAATTATACTGAATAACAAAAGTTAGTCAGTAGTTAGACTAATGTGCTCTCTCCTTTTTTTTTTTTTTGGTTTTGTTTTTTAAATCAAATTTCTTTGGTTATTTGCATACCTAATGAGGAGATGGCCTGTTTGTTTGTTTATTTATTTATTTATTTATTTATTTATTTATTTATTTATTTAAGATTTCTTTATTTATTATGTATACAACAGTCTGCCTCCATGTATGCCTGTACGCCAGAAGAGGGCACCAGATCTTGTGACAGATGGCTATGAACCTCTCTGTGGTTTCTGGGAATTGAACTCAGGACCTCTGAAAAAGCACTCTTAACTGCTGAGCCATCTCTGACCTTCACCCTGGAGAAATAGTTCTTAGATTTTTTTTTTTCTAAGCCTTGGATACAGCTCTTGGTTTCCCTTTTATTCACTCTTCTATAGAGATGAAAATTGTTGTTGAGCATAATGCTTTTGAAAGCAAGGAGAGAGAGATAACGTCTGCTTATGACATCTTATTTGTTCATGAAAGTCTTGTGGTACATAGAACATTTTAATACTGGACTCTGCATTTACTTGTCCATACATTGAGAAGACTCTCATGTACAATGTTCCACTTCTTACCTCTGACAAGAAGGCTAAAATATAATATGCTGAGCTGGAGACCTGGCCCCGTGGTTAAGAACACCTCCTGTTCTTCTAAAAGTTCTGAGTTCAATTCCCAGCAAACACGTGGTGACTCACAGCCATCTGTAATGAGATCTGGTGCCCTCTTCTGGTCTGTAGGCATACATCCAGGCAGAACACTGTACATATAATAAATAAATCTATGATAAAATGTGCTTATGACTTACCTGTTTTTCAGTTCTGTTTTACTCCTTTCTGTTTTATAATTGTATAGTCCTTACTGAGCACTGACTCATGCACAAATATGTATATTTTGTTAACTTTACAAGTGAAGGTAGTCTTGCCTATTTTGTTGTTGGAGCTTGGCTGAGAAAAGTATTGTTATCATAGAATTTAATTATTTTTATTTATTTTTATTTTAGATTTCTTTATTTGAAAAAGGAAAGACACCTAAGATTGTCAACCTAAGGGAAATACACGATGACATGCAGACCCTGTATATAAACACAGCATCTGATAGTTTTGAGTTCAAGGCTCATGTTGAAGGAGATGGTGTGGTGGAAGGGGTTATCCGGTACCATCCCTTCTTATATGATAAAGAAACTTATCCTGATGATCCATGCTTCCCATCAAGTATGTCAGTCTGATCTGTTACCTGAAAATAGAATGTTGTGATTTATGAGAGGATTCTTTAAGTGATTTCTAGTGGTCTAGTAAAACTAGTTAAAAGTTCTAACAGTTTTTCCTTACATACTATAGTGTTTATAATTTTTATAACTCCTGATAGTTTTTTGTTTTTGTTTTAAAAATGAATTTATGGACTATCATTGTTTAACTTATATACCTGCTTTTCTTTATTTATTTCATAGTTTCATACATATATACAAATATTTACTTTTTGTGTATATAAATTCCAGGTTGGAAAGAAAGCTCTTACCTTTCAGAAACTTACTTTCTGAGTTCATAGTGAATTTTAGGACAGACAGAGAAGCCCTGTCTGAACCAACAAAAACAAACAATAAAGGAAAGAAAAGAAAGAAGGAAACAGTTTTAAAGATAACGGTCTTGCCGGGTGGTGGTGGTGCAGCTCAGCACTTGGGAGGCAGAGGCAGGCGGATCTCTGTGAGTTGGAGGTCAGCCTTGCGTATAAGAGCTAGTTCTAGGACAGCCACAGAGAAACCCTGTCACAGTCTTGTCAGCTGGTGTGGCATTCCTACTTGATAATTAGATAGTGTTTATACAATTGTTTATGTTAGCTGTGAACTCTTGGAAATCTGTCTTTTTTAACTACAAATTTTCCGTATGTGGTATTTATCTGAAGCAGGTTTGATATGCCCTTACAGAAATTGATGTCAATGTAGCAAAAATTGTTCCTGCTTTATAGACATGAAAATGTTGTCCCACTTACCCTTTTACTGCAGAATTAAGAGATGAAGAAGATGATGATGATTGCTTCATACTTGAGAAAGCAGCAAGAGGGAAAAGACCTATTTTTGAGTGCTTTTGGAATGGACGGTTAATACCATATACATCAGTTGAAGAGTGAGTTTTCATTGTTGTGGAATACAGTTTTTAGCCTAATCTGTTTTTAATTAAAAATAGATTTTTATACATTATATTCTCATTGCAGTTAATCCTTTCCCCAATTTCTCCCAGATCCTCCCACCCACCTGAGTCTATATCCTTTCTTACTCTCATTAGAAAACAGGCATCTTAAAAAAAAGAAAAATAATAAAGTAAGGTAAAATAATAACAAATCTGAATAGGACAAAACAAAATGAGTAGAAAAAGAGGTAATCAAAGAAAAGGCAGAAGAAGCACACATAGCCACAGAGACACACATATTCACACACAGAAGAATCACATAAAAACACAAAACCAGAAACCATAATATATATGCAAAAGGCCTGTAAGGAGGCCGGGCGATGGTGGCGCACGCCTTTAATCCCCGCACTCGGGAGGCAGAGGCAGGCGGATCTCTCTGAGACCAGCCTGGTCTACAGAGCTAGTTCCAGGACAGGCTCTAAAGCCACAGAGAAACCCTGTCTCGAAAAACCAAAAAAAAAAAAAAAAAGCCTGTAAGGTCAAAAAAATTTTTTTAATGCCCACACAAAGCATAATGAGACAAAACAAAAACCCTCTAAACTCTGAAAATATCATTGAGTTTATTTTGTGTTAGCCATCTGCTGCTTGACTTGGGCCTAGTCTTCAGTGTGTTCTGTAGACCCAGTGATACTCTGTTGGAGAAAACTAATTTTCCATTTACAAATGGTTATTAATTGGAAGATTGCCAATTCTGGGTTAGGAATGGGGGCTTGTGTCCTCTTCCCTCTCATCCTTGGAAGCCATCTAGCTTTCATACATGCCATGACAGTCTCTGAGTTCATTTGTGTTTAGAGGCATGTCCTCCCTTCCCTCTGACTCTTACACTCCTTCTACCTCCTCTTATGGATCCTTCCCTGAGCCCTGAGGGAAGGGATTTGATAGAGACATTTCTTTTAGGACTGAGTGGCCCAAGGCCCTTCCCTCTGCACACACACTGCAGTTGTGGATCTTGGTATTTGTTCCCGTCTCCTGTAGGAGGAAAGAGCTCTGAGTATAGCAGAAGGTAATTAGGAGTAGTGTTGCTGTGTCCCTCTAGCAGAACAGTAGTATTTGGTTTCGCTCAAATCCATGACCTGTCTAGTCGCAGGTTCTAGGCCACCTGAGCTGCATGAAGCATGGGTTCCATCTCATGGAGTGGGCCTTCAAGCCAGTCAGACAGTGGTTGGTTGTTCCTACATCCCTTGTGCTACTGTTTCGCTGGCATATTTTGCAGACAAGTCACCATTGTAGATGCAAGGGTTTGTAGCAAGCAGGCTTGGTGTTTCTCTTTCTCCTCTGGTAGTATGCAGAGTACCTTCCAGTACCGTGAACACTAGTCAGTAGCAGTGAAGGCACCAGCTTGACTTCTCTGTGTTCCGTGAGTTCTATACATGCTTCTGGAAAGCAACCAATAACCTTGGCAACAACCTAGAAAGCTTGGGGGTTTCCGTTGGGCCCCTTTAGCAAACAGCTCGATTACATGTAACCTATTCTGACACTGGAGGTTCATCTCATAACTAGAGATGTCTGGTTGGGGCTTTGTCTCCCTATTTGGTGATTCCTTTTAGAGTTCTTTTGTATATGTGTATATTTTAAGATGCTTTTTTACCATAAAATGACCATTTTAATGGCTCTTAGTTTTAACTGTCTCTCCCTGTCTTCCTCCCTTACCCTGCCCTTTCTTCCCCCTCTTCATTTAATCCTCCCGTTCTCGGTCTCACTGCCCCCATCCACCCACAACTGTCTATTCTATTCCTCTTCCTAGGAAGACTCCATTCCCTGCCTCTAGTCACTTAACTAACCTCTGTGTTACCAGATTAGAGCCTGGTTAGTGAAGACGTAGCAGCTAATATCCACATATAAGAAAAAATACATACCATTTTCTTTTGGGGGTCTGGGTTTGTTAACTTGGGATGAATTTTTTTCTAAATCTATTTACCTGCAAGTTTGTTTCGTTCCTTCCCTCCCTCCTCCCTCCCTCCCCCTCCCTCCCTCCCTTTTCTTTCTGACAGCTGAATAATATCTCATTGTGTAAATGTACCACATTTTTTTTCATCTGTTTATCTGTTGAGGGCATTTAGACTGTTTCCAATTTCTGGGTATTATAAATAAAAATCATGGTTGAGCAACCATCTCTGTAGTAGGATGCTGAACTCTTAGTGTATGTGCTCATGAGTGTTATAGCTGGACCTTGGGGTACACTGTTCCCAGCTTCCTGAGGACACACCACACTAATCCCCATCGTGGCTTTATAAATTTGCACTCCTACCGGCAATGGATGAGTCCCCCTTGCCCTACACTCTTGCCAACATTAGCTGTTACTCATTTTATTGATCTTGGCTCTTCAGGCTGTGTAAGGTGAAATCTCAAAGTAGTTTTGATTTGCCTTACCTTGATGACTAAGGATGTTGAACATTTTTTAAGTGTTCCTCAGCCATTTGAGCTTCCTCTTTTGAGAATTCTCTGCTTAGCTTTGTACCTCATTTTAAAAATTGAGTTGTTTTCTTTACATATTTTAGATATTATCCCTCTATTTGATGCATGATTTGTAAAAATGTTTTTCCATTCTGTAGGCTCCTGCTGTGTCCAAATTATGGTGTCCTTTGCCATATAGATGGTTTTGCGTTTCATGAAGTCCCATTTATTAATTGTGGATATTAGTGCCTGTGTTAACTATATTCTGTTCAGAAAGTCTTTTCCTGTGCCAGTGAGTTTAAGGCTATCCTCCACTTTTTTTTTTTCTGCCAGGTTCAAGGTATCTGGTTTTAAGTTGAGCACTTTGATCTATTTGGAGTTGAGTTTTATGCAGGATGATAAATATGTTTCTGTATGGATTCTTCCCAACCATACAGTATAACCATTTGTTTAAGATGCTGTCCTTTTTCCAGTATGTTATTTCTGGTTTCTTTGCCAAAAAAATCAGGTGTCCCTAGGTGTGTGGATTTATGTCTGGCTCTTCAATCTGATTCTATTTATCAGTATGTCTGTGTTTATGCCGATGCCATGCTATTTTTATTACTATAGCTCTGTAGTGCAGTTTTGAAGAAGGGATGGTGATCTCTCCAGCAGTTATTCATCATCCAGGATTGTTTAGATATCCTGGGTTTTTTGAGTCCACATGATGCCGAAAATTGTTCTTTCAAATCCATGAAGAACTGCGTTGGAATTTTGATAGGGCGTTCATTGAATTTGTAGATTGTTCTTGGTAGGATAGCTGCCCCCCCCCCCCCGTATTAATCCATGTGGATGGGCCATCTTTCCAATCTTCTAATATCTTTGTCGATACCTTTCTTCAGTGCATTAAAGTTTTTAACATACAAGCCTTTCACTTGCTTGGTTAGAGATACCTCAAAATATTTAATATTATTTGAAGCTATTCTAAAAGGTGGTGTTTCTGTGATTGCTTTCTTAGTACATTTGTGATTTGTATGTAGGATGTCTGCTCATTTTTGAAAGTAAATTTTATATACAGCTACTTTGCTGGAAGTGTTTATCAGCTGTAGGAGTTCCCTAGTGGAATTTTAAATAGTACCTACTTTTATTTTGTGTGCATTGGTGTTTTGCCTACATGTATGTCTGTCCGTGGGTGTCAGATCTCCTGCACCTGGAGCTACAGACAGTTATGAGCCACCATGTGGGTGTTAGGAATTGAACCCAGGTTCTCTGGAAGAGCAACCAGTGCTCATAATTGCTGAGCCATCTCCTCAACCCCCAGCCCCAGTGAAATATTTCAAGTCATTTATGTGTACTGTTATATCTTCTGCAAATGAAGATACTTTGGCTTCTTCCTTGATTTCCTTAAGTGTCTTAATTGTTCTAGCTAGAATTTCAAGAGCTATATTGAAGAGATGTTGGAGAGAGTGGGCTTTTTGTCTTGTTCCCAATTTTAGTAGAATTTTGATTTTCTGTCCTTTTAAGCTGATGTTGGCTAGGAGTTGCAGTAAATTGCTTTTATTATGTTCGGTCATGTCCCTTGTATCTCTCTCCAGGAATTTTATCATGATGGGTGACAGATTTTTGTCAAAGACTTTTTGGCATACATTGAGATTATTGTGTTGTTATTGTTTTTCAATTTATTTATATGATAGGTTACATTTACTAGGTTTCATATGTTGAACCATCCCTGCATCTCTAGGATGAAGCCTACTTGATCATGGTGGTTGATCGCTTTGATGTGTTCTTGGATTTGGTTTGCAAGTGGTTTTTTTTTTGAGTACTTTTGCATCTATATTCATAAGGAAAATTGGTCTATAATTCTCTTTCATTGTTAAATATGTTGTTTGTGTATCTTGGGTAACTATGGCCTCATAAAGTGAATTGGCCATCGTTCCTTCTGTTTCTATTTTGTGAAATACTTTAGGAGTATTGGTATTGACTCTTCTTTGAAAATCTGATAGAATTCTGTGCTAAAACTGTCTGCCCCTGGGCTTTTTTTGGGTGAGGGGGGAGGGACTTTTAATTACTGCTTCTGTTTCACTAGAGGTTATAAAGGTCTATATAAATTATTTACCTGATCTTCATTTAACTTTGGTGAGTAGTACCTATTGAGAAAATTATGTGTTTCTTTTAATTTTTTAGATTTTCCAGTTTGATGGAGTACAGATTTTTAAATAGCCTTTATAATTCTGTGAACTTCCTGTCTTGTGAATTTTCTTTCTTGACACATTTTTCTTTCAATTTTGAGTTGTTCAGTTTCCAGGAGTTTGTAAATTGTGTGTTGTTTCTATTGTTGATAGCCAGCCTTAGTCTATGGTATAGGATGCCTGGTTTTCTGATTTCTTGTATCTTTTGAGATTTTTTGTTTCCAAGTATGTGGTTAGTTTTGGAGAGAGTTCCATGAGGTGCAGAGAAGAAGGTATATTCTTTTGGTTTGGGTGAGATGGTTTGTAAATACCAGTTAGGTCCATTTGGTTTATGACTTCAGTTTGCTCCAGCATTTCTCCCGTTTAGTTTTTTTTTCTGGATAACCTGACTCTTGGTAAGAGTGAAGTCTCTCACTATCCCTCTGTGAGGTCAGACTGTGGTTTTAGCTGTGGTACTGTTTCTTTTATGAACTTGGGTGCCTCCATGTTTGGTGTACAGCTGTTAAGAACTGAAATGTCCTCTTGGTGAATTTTTCTCTGAGTGCATAGTGTCCTTCCTTATCTCTTCTAATTAATTTTGGTTTGAAGTCTATTTTTGTCAGATAATAATTTGGCTAAACTTGTTTCTTCGGTCCATTTACTTGAATATTTTTGCCCAAACTTTTGCCCTGAGGTAATGTCTATCCTTGAGGTTAAGGTGTGTTTCTTTGACTTCGCAGAAAGATTGATCCTCTTTCCATTCTTTAAGTTTGTGTCTTCTTATTGGGAAATTGCAGCATTGATGTTAAGAGAGAAATCAGTGATCAGTGTTTATTGATTCCTGTTATGTTATTATGGTGTGGGTTACCCCCCCCCTTTGATTTTTTTTTTTTGGGGGTCTGGGATTATTTATTCCTTGAGTTCTTTGGGTGTAGTTAACATCTTCAGTGTTGCTGTACAAAAGAGTTCCACACTAGCCTGGATGGAATATAACAAAGGTTTATTTACTAAGGGTTAACTGACAGAAAGACTAGTAATCCGCAGTCTTCTGTGTGCGCTGGGAACTGGACCTGAATCCAGCAGTGAAGTGCCCCCCCTCCCCGCACCCCCACCCGCCCCCTCCCCATGCTTTCTGTTTCCATTTTTAGTACATAAGACGACCATGCCCAAAGTGGGCCAGTATCTTAAAAGCTATTGGCTGAAGGAGTTCCCACAGCACTTCAGGTTGAAGTTTTCCTTCTAGTGCTTTCTATAGAGCTGTTTTTGTAAATACAATTAAATTTGGTTTTATAGTACAATTTTTTTTCCTCCATATGTTGTGATTGAACATTTTGCTGGGTATAGTAGTCTGGGCATTTGTTAATCTAATTTTTTTACTGACCAATAATTTTGTTCTGTTGCAGTTTTGACTGGTGTGCTCCTCCTAAGAAGAGAGGGCTTGCCCCAATTGAGTGCTTTAATAGAATATCTGGTGCATTGTTCACTAATGACAAATTTCAGGTCAGCACAAATAAACTGACATTTATGGATCTTGAGCTGAAATTGAAAGATAAGAACACCCTTTTTACAAGAATCTTAAATGGACAGGTATGCCTTTTAAATGTCAAGCTTTGAATATTTGCCAATGATCTCTTCTTAAATAAATGCAGACCTGTACATTAAGCAGCTTTTTACTAATATTTTGTATATTTAGATTCATTTTCTCAAAAGACTACTGTGTTTCAATAATTGAGTTTGTTGAAATAAACATTTAAACTGTGTATGTGTGTGCATGTGCATATGCAAGTACACATATCCATGAAGGCCAAAGGAGGGCATCAGTTCTCATACAACTAGACTTACAAGCGGCGGCTCACCCAAAGAGCAGCAAGTATGCTTAACAGCTAAGTCATTTGCTCAGCCAGTTTAATCAGACTTGAATATTATATAATCTCTCTGTTTCTATCTACATACATATATATGTGTGTGTTCAATATTACATAGTACCCCATCAATGTGTAGAACCTTTTTGCTTTGCTGTATCAGTTAAGGTGTTTTTTTTTCCTTAAGCTTTTAACTGGTCATTACACTAAAATTTTCATGTTGATTAAACTGTGGATAAAGTTTACCTGCCTTTATTAGACACCCTTGCACACACAAACACACACACACATTTGAGAAAAGTCTCATTATGGCAGGCTTGCCTCAAATCTTTTATAGCCTAACCTGGCCTTGAACTCCTGGTCCTCCTGTCTCTGTCTCCCAAGAGTTGGAATTATATGCATATACCACCATACGCAGCTTTAGTAGATCTTAATATTGAGACTTTGTAATTGTGTTGCATGGGAACTGAATATTAACTACTCTCTAAGGCTTTAATAATTTTTTTGTTTTTACACGGGTTCATGTGCATGTTCCAGGGCATGCATGTAGAGATGAGAGGACAACTTGCTAGAGTCAATTTTCTCTTTCCACTATGTGAGTTCTAAAGATGGAATTTGAGTTTCTGTGCTTGATGATAAGTGTCTTTACTGGCTGAGCTACTTTACTACCCCTTAACTGTTCAAATTTGGTCTTGTTTTGCGAGTTACCAAAGGGTGCATATGCTTATGAAATACTTTTGGATGAAATATGATTTGAGATTGATCAGATTTAAAATGCATGCACTGGTAATGAAACAAAGTGATCCCATTGTGTATAAATTTTTAAAAGTTTAATAAGACAATTGTGCTCTTTTATACCTACATACCTCAGTCATTTACTGTGTGCTACTCTTTCAGTAATGTAATGTAGTGATGAGGCAAGCAGGCCTGCTTTTCATCCTGCATGGGTCCCGCACAGCTAGCTTTACACCCAAAATAACAACACACAAATTGTATTCATTTAAACACTGCCTGGCCCATTAGCTCTAGCCTCTTACTGGCTAACTCTCACATCTTGATTAACCCATTTCTAATAATCTGTGTAGCACCACGAGGTGGTGGTTTACCGGGAAGATTCTAACCTACGTCCATCTTGGGCCAGAGCTTCATGGAGTCTGCCTGACTCTGCTTTCTTTCTCCCAGCATTCTGTTCAGTCTACTCCGCCTATCTAAATTCTGCCTTATTAAAAAGCCCAGGCAGTTTCTTTATTAACCAATGAAAGTAACACATAGACAGATGACCCTCCTACATCAATGTAATACTTAGCTGCCAAAGTACATCACATAACAGTTTCTGTAGGTGTTCATTCTTGTAAGTTAAGTCATTTTAAATTTTGCTCAATTTTTCTGTATAAATATGGCATAAAGAATGTCACAAGGAAAACCTTATTGTATGAAATTTCATAAATTGTTGAAAAGATCTGGCAAGATACTTTAATTTTTACCTAGGTTTTTTGACATGTGATATGTGAAAGGAAAATGAAATGAGTGACTGGTTTCTAAGGCTGTATCTGTTTATCAATATTTCATAGAACATTTTAAATCTTTACAGGAGCAGAGAATGAAAATTGACAGAGAATTTGCTTTATGGCTGAAGGACTGTCATGAAAAGTATGACAAACAAATAAAATTTACACTTTTTAAAGGAGTGATTACACGTCCTGATCTTCCCTCCAAAAAGCAAGGCCCCTGGGCAACATACTCAGCAATAGAGTGGGACGGGAAAACATACAAAGCGGGGCAACTGGTAGGTGCAGCCTACGGAGTCTGTCAGCTACAACAATGCTTATGTTTCTTTGAAGCCTGTAAAGAGTGAAAAAGAAATCAATTTTAATATACAATTTATTGTGTCTTAAAAATTGTGTTTATTGCCAAAGCTGCATTCTCAAAGTATTCTTGTTACGTTGTCTTTATTCACTTGGAGTGGCAGTGTTGTCTTAATATGTGGTAAAGTAATTTTTAGTTTTAGTTTAGTTTTGTTTTTTTTTTTTTTTGAGGTTGGATATTTATTTAGTGGGTTATGGAGGGGAAATGGGAGAAGAGGAGAAAGAGAGAAAGAGAGAGGCAGAAGGGGGAAGGGGGGAGAAGGGAGAGACAGAAGCTGCCTCTTTGAGAGGGAGACTGAAAAGAGTAGTTTTAGTTTTTTAGTTGTATTTTGCTGCTGAAAAGTATTTTCTGATTTTAAATGCATTGTGAACATACAGAGATTGAAATGTGCTTTGTTCTTAGAATATTCTAACCTAAAATTGGGAACAGTAAAGACCTAGGTAAAACAACGGTGATTTGAATGAAGAGAATGGTTAGGAGAGGAGAGGATCTTCTGCCATTGGATGATGCCGGGACTTAGAAGAGCAAATCTATAACGTGCTTTGGGTCAAAAGTAGCATTTGCAGTAACCTCAAGTGGAAGAAGCTTGGAAATACTCAACAGTTGCCAATTAGGAAGACATGACTTCTCTCTGACTGTGAGGGATGCCATCATAAAGTTAAAGCCTTAGAAGTAGCGAGGGTGGCTAAAGAAGCTGAGGACTGGGGTTTTTATGGCATTTAGATGAGGACAGAGGGAGCTGGTGTCAGATGGAAAGGGTATCTGGTGGGCTGAGAGGGAACTAGGAGAACTTAGAGTACCCCTGAAGCCAGGTCAGGCATTGCAGGGCTGTGAGAGTAATCAGCTTATCAGCTGCTTCATGGACTTGAGCAAATGCTTTTTAGATATTTCAGCATGGACACACACAATCTTTTCTGAAAAATAAAAAGCATTAAGTTGGTTGTTTTTTTCCTGCTACCTAATGTACATATGAATCAAGATAGCTTATAGTGGTTTTGATTTATTTTAAATTTCCGAAGCTATTGATTCTAGGGAAGATATAGAGATTTTGAGTTTTGAGAGACAATGTCACCATGTGACTTAGGCTGACCTGTGACTGAGTGATCTACTGCCAGCTCCAAGTGCAGGGATTATAAATAGACCCATCAGACCCGACGCAAAAAGTTCCAAGCCTTTTTCTGCCATTCTCTCTGCGGAGGCAGTTTTCTCTCTCCCTCTCCCCCTTCCCATTTCTTCTATCTCAAAGTACACACACACACACACACACACACACAGGTTTTGAGCTAGTGTATTTGATGGAAATGTTAACTATGAACACAAAGTCTGTGAACACATGCTTAGATCGACATATCTGCATGAAGAAGCTCCTGTCTTAACACAGATTTGCCACCAGTAAGTGCTAAATCTCATATCTAATTTGCTTGCTTCTTTGGTATGAAGTCATTGTGAACAAGAGTGGTTTTCAGATGCATAGCAGTTACATTATTAAACCTGTTTTCTCTTAGAAAATATTAATCTGAGAATTTATGTTAAATATCAGGTCAAGACAGTCAAGACACTGCCTCTCTTTTATGGAAGCATAGTAAGGTTCTTCCTTTATGGTGATCATGATGGAGAAGTGTACGCTACAGGAGGTGAAGTTCAGATCGCAATGGTAAGAAAGCAAGTGACCGATGAGTATTGAAAGTCTCATGGCACCACTTTTATGTAAATATTGGAATAAAGGAATGATATTTTAAAATTGGCTAGCATTTTTTCCCTATTTAATGAAGTGTGATTGCTGTCAGCATAGTTTTCTTTTCCATAAATTTGCATGTCTTATATATATGCATATAAGTATAAAGTACTTTTACAAAAGGCAAATTTCCACCAGGTTCAGAGACGAGTAATCACTAGACAGAATTTTATTTTTTAAGAATATGTAACTCCACTGGGCAGTGGTGGTGCATGTCTTTAATCCCACCACTTGGGAGGCAGAGGCCGGTGGATCTCTGTGAGTTCAAGGCCAGCCTGGCCTACAGAGCGAGTTCCAGGACAACCAGAGCTAAACAGTGAGATCCTGTCTCGAAAAACAAAACAGAACAAAAAAAAAGTAACTCCAGGATAAGTTTTCCCCTTACACTTGTTTCTTGTAATTTGGGTTTTATAGGATTGTGCAGGTTAAATAAAAATATGAAAACAGGTGCTAGAAGTGGAAGGGGGGAGGATTGACTCTCAGAGTTGTTTTCTGACTCCACACATGCGCCCACGCACATACTCTATGCAAATGCGCCATAATAATTTTTTTAAATATTTACTTACTATATACAGTGTGTTCTGCCAGCTTGTATGTCTGCATGCCAGACATGGAGCACCAGATCTCATAGATGGCTGTGAGCCACCATGTGGTTTCTGGAAACTTGAACTCAGGACTTCTGAAAGAGCAGCTAGTGTTCTTAAACTCTGAGCCATCTCTAAAGCCCAATAATAATAATTTTTAAAGATAGATTTTTTTAAAAGTGAAAATAGTCAAGTGTAAGAATAGTTACCCTCATTTGTGTACTTAATTAGGATAAAATTGATGTCTTTGAGAGAAATAAATGGGTTGGTTTGTTTAGTAACCAACAGCTTACTTTAAGTTGTTATCTTTGCAATGTTGGTGTAAATTCTTATTCAGGAACCCCAGGCTCTGTACGATGAAATAAGAACTGTGCCTATTGCAAAGCTGGACAGGACTGTTGCTGAGAAAACAATAAAAAAATATGTAGAAGATGAAATGGCAAGGTAAGTCAAGTTTCAAAAATCAAGGCTAAACAAAATAATAATTTGGGTTGGGCACAGTGGGACATGTGGGATGCAGAGTCAGGTGGATCTCTATTGAGATTAAAAGCTAGCCTAGTCTACATGGCCAGCCAGCCAGGCCTCCGTAATGATAGCCTGTCTCAAAAAGAAGGGAAATATATATTATAGTTTTTTAATATTAGTACAATATATAATATATAATGCAATATATATAGTATAATTTTTGAATATATATATTTAAATTCTTGGATCTAAATATATATTTGGAAGTACTATTTAGTATTCTCATACATGTTATGTGCTCTGAAGTGAACTCTTTAACATTAAATATTGAGAGTTGTAGTTAGGAACCTAGATTTTTAGAAAAAGAGAAAACTTGTCTAAAGTGTCACATTTATTTATACCTTAACACAGGCATTGGGGTGGGGGGGGACTGAAAGCTGGAGGAAACCAGCACTTTGTAAGAAATGAAGGACACTAAAAGGAAGAAGCCAGTAAGGTAGAAGCAGCTGTCCCCCTGCCCCAGGACACCGAGGTGAGGGACATTGATGACCAGCCTGAGCTATGCCATATGTTCCAGGACAGCACGTATTGATGTAGAGGATCCTATTGCTACCTTAAAATTGAACAGGAAAAGGAAAGAAAATGAAGTAGACGATGTTTCTATTTCTGGATCAAGCTAGTGATGCTTATTTTATTTTGTCTTTAAAGGGACATTTGTACTGTAAATAAAGAAAAATTACATCTAAGTGTTAATATCAAGGTGGATTTTTATCTTGGCTTTTTATTAGGCATAACAAGATTAGGTTTAACTTCTCAGAATGTAGCAGTAGTACCTAATCTGGTAATTTGCATTTTTTCAAATTAATGCTGTAAGTAACTAGATTCACAAAACATTAATGTGCTGTTTTTGTAATAGGCTCCCTGATAGGCTGTCTATAACTTGGCCTGAAGGAGATGAATTATTGCCAAATGAAATTAGGCCTGCCGGAACCCCAATTGGTATGTTTTCTAATATCTCCTCTGTTGGTTTTGTCTTTCTTTTAAAAAATTTGTCTACTTCTAATGTATGAAAACTATAGACTATTGAAATATAACAAGAAGACCTTCCAGACTGTTGGTGGGTGGTTGTGACCGTCTTTCTTTTCACATTGGGCATTCTCACAGGTGCACTAAGAATCGAAATACTAAACAAGAAGGGGGAAGCAATGCAGAAGCTCCCAGGGACAAGTCACGGAGGATCAAAGAAGCTGCTGGTGGAACTTAAAGTCATATTACACAGTAAGAATATAGATGAGTGTGGACCTTTAGTGAATAGATAAGAAGAATTGAATATCTTAATTTTTGATGACTTTAATCTGGTTAATATAGCAGACTTAGTTATAGTTACGAAGTAGAAATTAAGTTGCACTCTTCCAAAAAGTCAGGTTGGGCATCTCAAGTGAGTGCCCAAAACTTGGGGGGAAAAGGAGGGGTTTTTGTTTGTTTGTTTTGTTCTATTATTTTTATTTAGCTATACATTTTTTGCCCACTCTCCTTTCACCTTCCCCTCTGCCCCCCATATTCCCAATTTACTCAGGACATCTTGTCTTTTTTGTCCTTCATGGTGGTAGATCCATATATGTAGGGTCCTCTTTGTTATCTAGGTTCTCTGGGGTTGTGGACTGTAGGCTTGTTATTTTTGGCTTTATGAGTGAGTACTTATGAATGAGTACATATTATATTTCTCTTTCTCGATCTGGGTTACCTCGTTCATTTTTTTTTGTTACTTTTTTTAATTTTTAAAATTTCAAGCTGTATCGATTAGTGCTCTGTAATGATGCTCAGTGAAGGGGAGGGACGGAGTTTTAATGTATGGAATTTGATCTGTTTAACACAGTTGGTTTCTTGTTTTTGTTTTCCTTTGGCAAGTCCCTTCTTGTTTTATCCCATGTCTCTAGGTGTCTTTTAGTATTAGATACAAGTTTTCAAATTTCACATGTTCTTCACCCTTGACCTGATTCAGTCCCTCTAGTTACTTTTCTCATTGGCAGTGAGATATTTAACTTGCTGTAGTGGGTTGGGTGGTTCAGGACTTCTACTCAGGTACAGCTTGGATCTTTGTTGTTGTTGTTTGAGTCAGAGCCTTAACTGTGTAGCCGTGTCTGGCCAGGTTTTGCTACCTCACAGAAGTTCATCTATTTCTCCCTTTTTAAGTGTGGGATTTAAAGGGATGTGCTACTATCCTGACCCTGTAACTTGAATCTTGACTTAAAGGGTAGAGTCCAAGCTGGTAATAAAGAACCTATGTGTGAACAACTTTACAGGAACATTTTTTGTACTTGGCTTACTTGGGTTAGTATAATACACTATAGTTAAGTTCCTTTAACACTATGGAACCCCCTAATGCGTATGAATGACTGAAGCTTTGTAAATTAAGGGACGTTTGTGTGAATAAAGTTATTTGGTGGGATCAAAAAGCCATTAAAAAAGTAAAATAAAGCGTAGAAATAATTTCAGATTGGTAATTCCAGACTCAGATGGATTCACTGATGAATTTTGCCATACTTTGAAAGAAGTAGTAACATCAGTGCTTCTCAAATTACTCTCTGTATCAGAAAAGAAAGGCACACTACAAAATTGTTTTTATGAAGCCATATTATCCTGATATCAAACTGGGGAAAGACCCAACAGAAAAATATTATAGACTTATCTCCCTAATGGTCATAGATGTAAAAATTCTCAGCAGAATTTTTTTTTGGCTAGACTTAAGAAAACATAAAAAGACCATCGTGATCAAGTAGATTTTAATCCAGTGGTAATGAAATCGTTCAACATATTAATTTAATATATCACATAAGTCGATATAAGTAGAAATTAGATGATAATTTCAAAAGATGCACAAAAGGCTATTGACAGAATCTAATAACATTTTATGATTTTAAAAAAGCCCTGAAGTAACCCAAAATAGAAAGAACATATCTCAACCTAGTAAAAGGTATTTTCAGCATACTGATAACCAAAATTATATTATTTTTTAAGTATTTCACTTTTGTTTATGTAACTGTGTGTCTAAGGGAGTATGTTCTTGGGCATCCAGGTGCCTTCGCAGGCCAACAGGGGGTTTTGGCCAATAACTATTTTAAAGTGTTCAACACTCTTAGCTTCCAGCAAAATGTAAATTATGGCAAAATGTGGCTATTATCAAGAAAACCAGTACCATTTATGCTGGTGAGGATGTGGAGAAGGAACCCTTATTCACTATTGGGATTATAAATTAGCACACATACTATGAAAGTAAGTATGGAAGCTTTTTAAAAAGCTGAAAGTAGAAGCCATATGATCCACCTGTGCTACTTCTGGACTGTATATCTTACTTTTGGGGTACTGCCTTCTAGTCCATCACTTTACCCCCCAAGTGAAAGCATTGCAATGAGCTAAATAAACTTTCACTGTTTTTCCTCGTTTGCATACTTAGTATTAAATAGTTTGAAGCTTCAGAACAGTTTTATGATGTGTATAGCAAATATAAATAACTGCATTTGCCGGCAGTGGGGGTGCACGCCTTTAACCCCAGCACTCAGGAGGCAGAGGCAGGTACATCTCTGTGAGTTTGAGGACAGCCTGGTTTACAGAGTGAGTTCCAGGACAGGCTCCAAAGCTACAAGAGAAATCCTGTCTTGGGAAGAAAAAAAAAAAAAAGGAACTGCATGTGATCTGTTGCAACACATATTTTCATTTTATACTCAGTTTCTAAGGCAGTATTTCTATTTTCCTTTATCAAGCTTCAAGTGGAAACAAAGAAATCATTTCACACATCAGTCAGCATGGAGGAAAATGGCCTTATTGGTTTAAAAAAATGGGTGAGCTACTCTTAATTTCAATTATTTTTATTTTTTTACTTATTTTAGTTTCAAATTTTTATTTTATGTGTATGAGTGTTTTGCCTGCAAGTATATATATGTACACAGCGTGCTTGCCTCGTGCTAGTGGAGATCAGAAGGCAGCATCAGATGCCTGAAACTGAAGTTATGGATGACTGTGAACCAAACCCGGTCCTTCTGTTAGAGCAACAAGTGGTGCTCACTGCTGAGCATCTTTCCAGCCCCTCCGGTGCCTGCCTACCATGGCTGAGGGCCTGGGTTTGATCCCCATCACCTCTGTAAACAGTACACACCATGCATGGTACTTCACCTCTGGTAGAACTTCTCCAGGAAGAGCTGCTTGAGTGTACTGATTTGAGAACAGGCTAGGCATATCCTTGGGAAAGAAAATTATATATGATTCAGTATACGCCGATATGATATTTAATCTCTTCTTTATTTATCTAGAAAATATCCAGAAACTGGGTAATTATACATTGAAATTACAAGTGGTATTGAATGAAAGTAATGCAGATACCTATGCAGGAAGATCGCTACCTTCTAAAGCAATAAAATTTTCTATTAAAGGTGAGTGAATGTATAATTTACTGTATGTATAATTCCATCTCCTGGTGGTACCTTTTAAATCAGGGTGGGGGCAGGGCTTTGTATAATTCAGTAAAAGATACATAATGGAGTAAAATCTTAAAGCTTGTTCATTTACAGTGTTTATCAGTTTGAATTTGTGTTTCTCAACTTGAGTTTGTAAGTGAACTACCTCAAAGGACTTATTCAAGCACAGCCTGCTGAATGTCCCTCCAAAAATGTCTTAGTGTATGTTTACTTTTACTAGGGATTGGACCTAGGGCCTCATGTATGGTAGACAAGCCCTTGCCAGAGGGATAGCCCCAGTCATTTTTATTTTTAGACAGGATCTCAGTAAGACACCTAGGCGAGCCTTGAGCTTACTCTGTAGCTCAGGCAACTTCCTTCCTGAATATCTCTGTCAGTAGGCATGACTGTTCACAGTTTCTGATTTGGCATGTTTAAGGGTGGACTCTTACGTTTCATTTCCATAAATTCCAAGAAATAGTCAAGATTAGTAGATTAGAGATCACGCTCCTAGGTAGAGTGTAAGCTCAGAGAGAGCATATATATGGCCGAATTGGTTCCTAATACTTTGTCAATATGTGCACACAAGAAATTGTATGTATACACAGTAAATAAATGAGACTATGAGAATAGGTAATTCTTTTCTTGCCTTTGAATTCCTTATTACTTGTGTTATAAATTTTCCTGTATATACTTTGTTGTAAGCGCATCAAATCCATTTTGAGAAATTTGAAGTTTTTAATTAAGGGCATAAGCAAAACTGGGGAGTGGTGGCGCACACCTTTAATCCCAGCACTCGGGAGGCAGAGGCAGCCAGATCTTTGTGAATCGAGGCCAGCCTGGTCTACAAGAGCTAGTTCCAGGACAGGTTCCAAAACTACAGAGAAACCCTGTCTCAATAAACCAAATAAATAAATAAAAATAAATTAAGGGCATAAGCATTCTTCATTCTAACAATTTGATAGCTTAGAACCTATTTTAGTTTTGGCATTTGGTGCACACCTATAATCTATCCCTTGGCAGTTAGATTGGAGGATCGCAACAAGTTTAAGGGCAGCCTGGTGTGCCCAGCCTACATAGTAAGACTGTTTCCATGATAGTAATAAGAATAAAAGGAAGTAAAAGAAACACTTTGATATCTACCCCTTGAATTTTTGTTTACGTATGTTGTGAGATAAAATTTTATACTTATTTGCGTGTGTTGGTTGTTGAAATAGTTAAATCTACACAGATTACTTTTTAAGTTTTGCTTTTAATTTTATATCAGTGTGTGGGTATGTGTACAAGTGCCCACAGAGGCCAGAAGAAGGCATCAGGTATCCTGGAGCTGCAGCTACAGGCACTGAGTCACTTGACAGTAGTGCTGGAAACAGACTTAGGTCTGCTGCAAGAGCAGCGCGGGTGTTTTAACTGCTGAGCCGTCTTCCCAGTTCTGCACAGATTTAAAATGCTATCTTCATTGGAGTTGTCATTTCCAGTAAATGTCTGAGTCTGTTTATGATGTCCCAATAAAATTTCTCAGTACTTTCCCCTTCTGTGTTTGGTAAAGAGGGCAAGCCAGAGAAGTTTTCATTTGGTCTTCTGGATTCCCCTTTTCGTGTTGGAGTTCCGTTCAATATTCCTTTGGAGTTACAGGATGAATTCGGTCACACAACCCAGCTATCATCTGATATTCAGCCAGTTCTTGAAGCAAGGTAATTGAAGGATTTATTTGTATTTGTGTTTTTGCTAAGTATTTACCCTTTTTCTGTAAATTATATAGGGTTAGCATTGGCATTAACGTTTTAAATGAATTTTATGACTCCTGGTGATTTATTTGGCTCCAAACCATCCTCTGCAATTACAATATCATGTGCAAATTATTTCACAGAAGTTTATTTTGAATTTACTGCTGAAGTCATTGCGTTTTATTCCATTTCCTTTTTTCAAGTGTGGCATGCTGTCTGCTAGTTGCTATTGTTTGCTTAGGGACTTCAGCTGAGGCCTTAAGGATAGTTCAGGCAGTAGACTGCTTGCCTTGGAAACCCAAGGACCTCAGTTCCATCCCCAAGACCCAGATAACTGAGCTTGTGTTTGAACATGGAAGACATTGCCTTTTGGGTTTGTTTTTGGATTATTGAAACAGTCTTGTCATATGGTCCTGGCTGACCTGGAACTCACTATGTAGATCAAGCGAGTCTTGAACTTGGGACAATCCTCCTACATATCTGCCTCCTGAGTGTTAGGATTTCAGGTATACACTACCATGCCTAGTTGATTGTTTCTTTAATTTTATAATTGTTCTCTCATTTTTCTTCCACTTTCATCTCTGAGGTTTCCTTATTCCCTCTTCTGTATTGGATGTTCAGGAAAGAGAATTGTGCCCAAATCCCATTTCCCAGTCCAGAAAACAAAGTTTGCAAAACCAGAAGGAAATTTCTTACTCTTTGGTTTTTGTTGTTGTATTTTAATAGCTGAATGAATACAAACCATTCAGTTGATGCCTTTCATATGATTTTGTTGGAGATGATGGATTAGAGGTTACCATCACTTTAATGGTTCTCTGAATGTTTAAAACAAAACATGAACTCCAGGAAGAGCTGGATTCAGTGGAAAGGCATTGAAGTACAGTAAAGAGCTGACAGAGCAAAAGAATCCAAAAGTGATGGACAAAGAAATAAACACCCCGAACTTACAGAGTTAGGTGACAGTGGGAAGGGTAGAACCCCCTCATGGAACTGCGGACAAAGGTGAAATAGAATGCCTAGGCACACACAACCCAGCACTCTGTAGAATATACACCAGAAGGTCTGTGACCTGCACAACAATGAGCAGACACTTACAGCTTGATAACCAAAGATGTGGTGGGAAATCATCTGAAGATTAATCTTAACATCAGACCTGGGAGAGCAAGTGGAAGCCTTTGCATTTGCTATCTTCTACCAATGGCTTCCTGTCTGCTGGGTAAGCACTTGTCCACCTTGAGAATCAGTGTGGACCCAAGGAATCTGATTGTGACTTGGATGCAGACTTGGGAGGGTGGGTCTCTGTGGTGGGCGGTGCAGCCCTGTTTCCTCAAGGATTAATTTTTCAGTCTTTTTCTTAGAGGAGCTGATAGTTTGGTTCCTAACTAGTCAAGGAACAAGAGGACTAGGGTAGGAATGGAGGATGAAGAGGTTTTCATTCAGTGTTATCGTTCTTATTTTTTTTTTTAGCTTCTGCCTCTAATTCAATCATCTTTTGCTTTAATCTGTTCAAATATAAACTTTAACATACATGTTAGTGTTGGAGAGAGGAATTCTGGGATTTAAATATCCACCATTCCCTCCTACCCCCCCCCCCCCCCCCCCCCCCCCCCCCCCCCCCCCCCTCTCCCCCCC
>NW_026068044.1:83207-149517 GCF_014885135.2 Alexandromys fortis
CACGTGAGTGCAGATGCTCAAGGACAGCAGAGGGCACGTGTGCACGTGAGTGTGTGAGTGCAGATGCTCAAGGACAGCAGAGGACACGTGTGCACGTGAGTGCAGATGCTCAAGGACAGCAGAGCTTCAGATTCCCGTTGAGCTGGGTCTGGGGCTGTGAGCTGGCCCCTTGCAGATGCTGCATCTGACATCTGGCCATCTGTAAGAGCAGTACATGTGCTTAATTATTGAGTCATTCTCCGGACCAAAGGACTTAAAGTGATCAGTCTGGACCATCAGGGTTGCTCAGTGGGTAAGATTATTGCCACCCATCCTGAAGGTGTGCATTAATCACTGGGATCCACATGGTAGAAGGAGCTAGCCTCTGACCTACACGCACACACACACCATGGTTTGCATATACACCGTGGGCTGCAGGCATACACACATATACACACAAACAATAAATTTTAAATTGCTGATATGCTTTTTTCCCTTCTTTATCTTTTTCTCTGTGTAGAACAAGCCTTGTTATTTTGTTTATTGGAACTCTTTGTTAGAATGAATTGAAATGAAATAGTGCTACTCTATTATAAAATCAAATACTCTTAAGGTCTTTGTTGTTAAATTTTACTGTCTGTTCGGAAAAATACCTATAAGCCCTTGAATTCTGTGCTTGAGAAGAATGAGCTTTTTCTTTCCTTGATGTACCTTTTCTCTTTCTTTCCCTGAGCGTCGTAGCTAACCTAGGCATTACTTGCACACTGCGATAGAAAAGGTATTCAGCATCTATAGTAACAAGTTTGCAGCAGCATGAAAGCCACTTTGTTAGTGAGACTTCTCTGACACCATTCTGCTTACTAGGTAGCAGATACTGCCTAAAATTTTACCGTGGAAAAGACGTGCATAGAAAAGAGTGAGGATTCCATGAGTACACCCTGTGAGCCTGGTGTACTGGAGGGTTTCTCTGCTAAGGGATATAGTGTGGTCTACCTTTGTATTCTTTTTGCTTTTGAATTTTGTTTTGTTTTTTTGAGACAGGGTTTCTTTTTTTTTTTCCAGTGGTCTGTCTTTACATTATGAAGAAATAACTAGAGGCCCAAATTGTGTAATTCAAGGTGTCGTAGCTAAAGGTCTGGTTAACTCTTGTCAAGGCAAGGTAAGCATTATACATAAATGTTACAATACTTATTATTTGTTTCCTATTATGGTAAATTGGAAATTGATTGTTGACTGACCTGGGTTTATTTTCCTTTGTTTTGTATTTTGTAAACAAGATCACAGTAATTCCGAGTTGTTAGAAATTCGTCAATGCTATGTTACCTCAGAGCGGTGTGACGATGTCACTTGTACGGCTGTAGTCATTTCAGCATCCTCGAGTTAAATGTTTTCTAGCTGTCTTCTTCATTCAGAACCATTTATTCAGCATTTCTGGTAGTATTTGAGTTTTTCTCCCTTCTATTCTTTTATTTTTCTTAGAACAGAAACTACAATTTTAAATCAGTCAGACTGTAGCTGACTATTTTGACATGTTTTGATAATTAACAGGGAAGCATTTAGCAGGCATGTCTATGGTTAAGAAAGATACAGGTATGTCCTCTCAATGTTATGTTTAAATTAGAGCTTCCTAGGGCCTGGGTCTGTGATAGAGCGCTTGAAAGGCACTGGGTTTAAAAGCACCAGCCCAAAGAAGAGAGGAACATCTGCTTTCTTCAGACAGTTCAGCTAGAGTAGCTCTGATCTGAAATGTTTTGAATATTAACATGATGACACAGGTAACAAGTCTAAACCTGACCTTGTTTGATAAATGTCAGTCAAAATGGGCACGCCAGAATTGCTGTAGAGAAGTTGATTGAAGATGATATATTTAAGGCAGAAAATAGATGAATTTCATGTTTAGACTTGCTTCATTACTCGGATACCTTTGTTTATAGAGATGCTCCAAAATTCGAAATGCTTCTAATTCAAATATTTTTATGTTGTGCGGAGGTGTTTAGTCTGTATGTAAGTCTGTACCATGTGTGTGCCTGGTGCCTGAGGAGGTCATAAGAAGGATCAGGGCCCCTGGAAACTGGAGTTAAAAGTTGTGAGCTGCCATGTGGGTGCTGGGATTCAAAGCGAGGTTCTTGAGTAGAGCAGCCAGTGCTCTTAACCATCTCTCTAGTGTGTAATAGGAAACATTTCAGGTGTTACTTAACTTGCACACTCTTGTTTCATACTATCAAATTATCAGGTTTTACATATGCATCTTTCTTGTTTGAGATTTGGGTCAAATTTTAAATATTAGATGAACTTTAAAATGCTTTCTAGATTCTTAGTTTACCTTAAAATAACTAAATTTATAGAAGGGTTTAAAGATAACAAGAGCTTACAGATTCATTCTCTCTCTGTGTCTCTGTCTCTCTCTTTTTTTGAGGCAGAATTTCTCTGTGTATTAGCCTTAGCTGTCTTGGATCTCGCTCTGTTGACCAGACTGGCCTTGAAATCAGAATCCACCTGCCTCTGCCTCTCCAGTGTTGGGATAATAGGCCTGTGTCACCACCGCCTGGCTCATAAGTTCACAGTTTCCATGTTAACATCTCAGAGCCACATATAGTTATACACACTAAGAAACATTAGGACAGTACTTTATTTAGATATCTCCAGTTACTGTTACCTTTCTGTTCAAAATCCAGGCAAGAACATTCCATTCCATTCAGAGGTTTTTAGATGTAGTTTTTTTTTTAACTTTGTTACATTGAAATGTTATTACAGCCTTTTCCTCCTTTCAGTCCCTCCCCTGTCCCCACTCCCTGCTTGCTCTCAAATTCTTGTGAATTTTTTAAATCTATTTTTCTGTGTGCTTTCTGGTCACCGCGTGATCTCTTGTTCTGTGCTTTTTGATTGGTCTTGGTTTTCTGTAATGACCTGTCTATGATGCAAAGAGATTTTTTTGATGCAACAAGATGTGGGGCTACGTTTAGTTATAGGTGTAAGGATACGTATTTAGAGTGTTGTTAGGAATTATGCTGGCTAAGTAACTTTACTTAGTAAACTTTACTAAGTAACTCTACTTAGTGGTTGTAGATTCTCCAAGATCTATGACCTTACTAACCTAGAATAGTTGGGTAGGTTTCTGATACCAGACATGGTTTCCCTTTTGTTGAGTAAGCTTTAAGTCTAAATAGAAAGCTGATGTTTATCAACAAGTTATGCATGACACTGTTGAACCTTTAAGGACATTGCACCGGGATGATCACATGCAGATTATAGGCATCATAGCTTCGTAGGACTATTAAAACTTGCATGGTACCCTCTGATACCATGAAATCTAGTCCTCAAGGGAGGAAGCTTTCAAATCAGAGCCAGCTCAGTGTTGTAAGTGCATGGTGTCTTGAGCAGTAAGGATTTAAAGAGCACAGCAATGGACATGGCTGAGCAAGTATTCATGGAGTATGATGTTGAGTCCTATACCTGACTCATATGGAGTATTTATTTTTAGCTTCTTGAGGATTCTTCACACTGGTTTCCAGGGTAGACGGACCATCTTACAATCCCAACAATGATTGAAAGTTCCCTTTTCTCCACATCCCTTTCAGCATTTATTGTCCGAGGTTGTTCCATTACTCTTTGCCATTCTGATAGAGATAAGATGAAATCTCAAAGTTGTTTTGATATGCATCTCCCTAATTGGTAGGGATGGTGAACATTTTCTACTACTTAGCCAATTTTATTTCTTCTTTTGGGGAGCTCTGTTTAGATCCATGCCCATATGCTAAATGTCTTTTACTTAGATCCCTTTAGTTACTATTACCTTTCTGTTCAGAGTTCAATCTGTTTTTTTTCCTACTCCTTGTTTCACTTAAAAAATATTTTTTTGTTTTTCGTGTGATCTTTATGACTGCTTTGCCTGCGTGTGCGTATGTGCACCTCACGTATGACTGCTTTGCCTGCGTATGTGTATGTGCACGTCATGAGTGCCTGGTGTCTGGAGACCAGAAGAGCTAATTGGATCCCCTGGAACTGGAGTTGTAGTCGAATTGGATGCTGAACTTGGGTCCCTTGCAAGAGCAGCAAGTGCTGTTCACCACCGAGCTGTCTTTCTACCCCTGCTTTACATCTTTATAAAACCCTTCTGATTCTGATAATTACCTGAGGTACACCGTTTGAGGAAAGATTTTTTTTTTCCTCCTGGGACTTTTAAATATTTGTAATAATTTTGGAGACTAAATTATGAGTAAATTTATACAATGATAAGGAAATTAGAAAGCAAACAATCAGAATTGAAATGGTAAGCTACTTAAAATTTATGTTTAATTTTTGCTGTCTTTTTTCAACAGAATTTTAATCTGAAGGTTATTATTCCGGGCTTAAAAGAAGATTCACAGATTTTGAAAATTAGATTGCTACCTGGTAATATTAGTTTAACTTTTTAAATATTCTTAGGTTGCTGTGGTGGTGAATGGCCAGAATATAGGAGGTTGGGCAGTAAAAGAGTACAATTTAATTATGTATATGGGGGTAGCATGTGCACATGGATGCTGTGCCTGCAGCATTCAGGGGTGACAGATACCCCAGAAATGGATTGCAATTTTGATACTATCCTGGGCTGCAATGATGAGATTTTGTCAAAAATACAAACAAAGAAGAAATGGCATTATGATAAAAGTATAATGATGCTTTTATGCAGTTTGATGTTTGAGATTATTAATCCCTCCAAGTCTCTGTATCTTAAAAAAAAAAATTGAGACAGTCTAGACCAGGCGACCTCAGAGACCCTATAGATAACCAACTAAGGATGGATGACCTAGAGCTTACTATCCTCCTGCCTCAACCTCCAAAGTTAGACATGTAACACATAAACCTGCCTGGTTTATGTGGCGTAGAGAGTGAACTCAGGCCTATGTTCAAGGCAAATACCCTAATCAGTGGAGCTACACCCCAAGCTCCAGTATAAGTCTCAAAAATACATTTAGAGTTACTAAACATAACTCAGTCTTGGGGAAATTTTTTAAGAACAGTGTATTAGGAAACATCTAGAGATAAGCTTATTAGACTTAGGTTTAAACTCCTATATCAGTCTTACTGGTATAACATTCATGTTTTAAGAATTATAGGTAGGTCCTTGTTAATTTGATAAGAATTCATCTTGGGACAGTGAAATTGTATTCAACTTACATAGGCTAGAATTTGCTGTTTAATTTAAGGGATAGTCTGTTTTAAGGATCCAAAAAGAATATTTTGTAATCAGGCCATTTGGGTTTCAGTATAGGTAAACTTGGTCTGGCTGCTTTTTCACGCGGTCATTGGAATGTTACCTGCTCTCGTAGGCTGTAGCTGTAGGATGAGATGAAATGCAGTCCTCACTCTGCTTGGTTGTGCACTCGTTGAAGAGAGAACACAGTACTGGTTACATATGAGCTTTCTTTAACACTGTCCTGTGCAGAGTGAGACCTGCCAGTATTTGTGATGCTTAGGGTTATGTTTATTGAGTGTTTTTTATACTTGATCCTAAACAAAAGGCCAAGGAACAGTTGGCATGCAAGTTTTAGTTATGATCCTTAGAAACCTTGGCTATAACAGCTTGCCCATGGATGTTCATTTGTCCTGGAGGACAGCAGAAGGAAACAATGACTTATTTGCATTTACAATTTGAAGTTCTTGCAGGTTTTACACAGTCATAAATTGATAAAGAAGTGAAAGCTAGTACAACCAAGGGGGGAAAAGTTCATTTAGAGTAATAAATATGTATGCTTTTAGAAGTAAGCTAAACCAAATGAATTGACTTGTAGAAATCTCATTACTTAAGTATGTTTTTTGGTGCTTTTTAATTTGATAGAAATAACAAATTAGAAAATAGCACAGTATTGCGGCAGGAGAGAAAGAAACCTCTTCACAAACCAGGATTTAAGCTTGACTTTGCCACTTTCTGACCTTGGGTCCAGCACATCTCTTTATATTGAATATTTTTTATGTGTTTCTTTGATTAAATATTTTCTGTTCCATTTGTATAAAATGGAAGTGATAGAACCTTGTGTTCTGTATAATGCAATAGCAGTGCTGACTTAAAACATGACATCGTAGTTGACAGTTATTAAATAGTCACTGTTAACCAATATTATAAACTAGAATAATTGTGTCTAGTAACTGTTTTATATTCTTTTATTAACAGTATTTAGCATAAATTGAATTTTCAAGTATTAAGGATTGTACATATAGTTTGTTGTTGAAGTTTAGATCCATCCTGTTAACCTTATAAGAAATGTATGATATAGCTTGTTCATGATATCAAAGACAGTGAGCAGTATGCTTACCTGCTTATGTAATTGCTTAATCACCAGGTGTTTGTTTATAACATAGCCCAATGCTGGTCTGCAGCTCTCAGATGCTGAGATTACAGGATTGTACCATCATGCTGGACCCGGACTCAGCATGTTATTTCCTGTGCTGGAGCCAGCAATCATTCACTGTATAAAGCTAAAGATGACAAATAAACAGTATTTTTTAGTAAGCTTATTTTGCTTCTTGAATACTTTCCCTCCTAATATTTTCAAGGTTTCTCAGGACTGTTTAGGACGTTTCTAGCATGAGCTAATCAGTGTCTATAGCTTGCACGTCTAACCTAGAACCCCCCCCCCCTTTTTTTTTTATTTCTCTGTGTAGTCCTAGCTATTCTAGAACTTTGTAGATCAGTCTGGTCTGAACTCAGAGATCTGCCTCCTGGGTGGTAGGATTAAAGATGTGCACCACCTCTCCCCCAGACATCAGACATTCAATTATGCTATTGAGACAGCTCCATCATACACACTAAGTATGTTTGGAAGATAGAATTTATCAAGTTCTGTATTTTTTCTTTGTTCATCAGTCATAAATATAAATACAAAAGATATTAGTCTATTTAATCTATTGAATATGAACTTTATTATGTAATTTCCTGATAGGTCCTCCTCATCGACTAAAAGTGAAACCTGACTCAGAAATTCTAGTTATAGAGAATGGAACAGTGTTCCCATTTCAGGTGGAAGTTGTAGATGAGTCAGACAATGTAACAGCACAACCGAAGCTGATTGTCCACTGCAAGGTGAGCTTATTGGGATGCACAGTTATGAGTACTTAGAGCTTGTGCCGGTGCAAGGCAATGACTATCTTTTTGCTGCTTCAGCGTTAAGTCTTAAATAGCAAACTTTTATGTTGTTTTTGTTTTTTAATTGTGTACATTGCAACATTTAATTGAAACCAAAGGAAGTAAGTCAGACTCTGTCTTTTGTCCTTTTTATTTGTTTTGGTTTGATTGTTTATTTTGGATTTCTTTTTTTAAGACTGAGTTTCTCTATGTAGACCAGGCTGGCTTTGATCTCAAGAGATCTGCCTGCTTCTGCTTCCCGAGTACGGGTGTTAAATGTGTGGCTGCCATTTAGTCAAGTCCTAATAAGTATTCCATAGAAGATTTCTTAGAACATTTCCTTGGGTTGGGGGCATTGTTGTTGTTTTGTTTTGTTTACTTCGAGACAGGGTTTCTCTCTGGAGCCTGTACTGGAACTTGTTCTGTAGGCCAGGCTGGTCTTCAACTCACAGAGATTCACCTGCCTCTGCCTACCGATTAAAGGTGTATGCCTACCAGGCTGGTCTCGAATTCACAGAGATCCACCTGCCTCTGCCTCCCAGTGCTGGGATTAAAGGCGTGCGCCACCAGGATTTCATAAAATTGTTCAAGCTGGCCTTGAACTCACCCTGTAGATCAATAAGGCTTGAATTCACGATTGTTTCTACTGCCTTACTCTCTTGAGTATTTGGATAAAAGGCTTTCACTATCAGGCCCATTGAAGCAGTTTCATAAATTTTCTCCCTCTCTTTCCTCTACCCCCTTGTATACATGTCTCTGTCTATGTCAATTTTCGTGTGTCTGAATGCATATGGCAGAGTAGCTGGGCAGCTAGATTCAGGAAATTCCTCTGTCTCTGACCCTGCTTTAGGAGCACTGGGATTGGAGAGGTGCACTGTAGTGACTAGTTTGATGTGGTCTCTGGGGATTCAAACTCACGTTGTCCTTTATCAACTACCGAGCCACCTCCCCACATTCCTCCCTGGACTTTAGAGAAGGTGTTTCACTTATTAAAGAGAATGATAAAGCTCTCTGAGAGTTTTTGATTAACACAGAAACAAAGGTGGGATAAGATCTACAACAAAGGAAACTTGAGACAGTAAAAAAGAGGGCCAGAGAGATGGCTATTAATCCCAGCTCCAGGACATCCCATAGCCTCTTCTTTCCTTACACACACACACACACACACACACAAGCATACACCCACACTCAGATATACACGTGATCTTTTTTTAAGTTAAAAAAAAAAGAATAGTGTTTGAGGAATTTAGTTTTCCTCAATGGTAAATTTTATGTAACATAGAAAATTATTTTTTATTGAAAAATTCTAGTGTCTTGAGTTTTACTTAGAATTTTCCAATGTCCAGCCCAAAAGCTATGGTAAATTATTCATGAATTTGAACAGTTAATGAGTAGTTATGGATTGGTTCATTAATGATTTTTCTGTCCTCCCTCTAGTTTCTAGGTGCTCCAAGCCTGCCAGTCTACACTGTGGATTGTAGTAGCTCTGGGACCAGCATCCTAACAGGGTCAGCAATTCACGTTAAGAACATTAAGAAAGACCAGACACTGACTGCTAGGATTGAGATACCTGTAAGCTACCATTCTCCTTGGTATTATGCCGAGTCTTTAACAGCCATGGAGTCGTTATGCAAAATTGTTTGATGCTAAATGTGTAATACTTTGGTTCTCTTAAGAAAAACGATGTGAAGTGTAATAGTATTTAGCATTATCTATTATGTATTAATAATTTTCTTGATCGAATCTCTTACAATGTTTATAACTACTAGTGAGTATATTTTCCTTTTATAAAGATATATTTTAAATTGGATGTGTGTAGGGGTATCTATATGGGGGTAAGTATATGTAAGAGCAGGTATGCTCGGAGACCCAGAGTTCTTGGATTCCTTAAAGCTAGAGTTCTAGGCACCTGGTTTAGGCAATGAAGCTGAACTCAGGTGGATCACAAAAGTAGTATGTGCTCTAAACCACTGAGTCATCTCTCTAACCCAGGAAATAGTTTCTTAAATCTTACCTAACATTAAAGCACACCATTGTGTTTTATTCTTGTTTGTTTCTTTGAAAGTTTTGTCAAGATTCCTACTTGAACTACCACTGAAAGACATAAAGAGCTTTATCTTGTATGCATGAGTGTAACTTTTGTAAGCGTACATGGCTAGTGGAGGGTACTAGAAACAGTCTGTACAATTGCCAGATGAGGTAACAAACACTGATACGTGAATAGATTTCTTAGCAGTTGATGTGGGAGAGGAATCAATCAGCTGGTTAACTCATACTTACCTACTAATTTATCTAATACTGATATAGTGACCCTTATATATATAATATTAATGCTGTGAGCCGTAAAGGGGCAAAAATTCTTACCTTCATTCTAATTCTCCCCCCCCCCCCCCAGAACTCTCTCTGTAGACCAGGCTGTCTTAAAAAATCACAGAGAGCTGCCTGTGTCTGCCTTCTGATGGCTGCGATTATTTAGGCATGCACTACCACCGCCTGGCTCATTCAAATTCTTTTAAGCCTTGTTAGGTTTTATAATCTTTTCCCCCCTCTTCAGTCAAACCAGGGGTCTTTGCCAAGTACTTTTCCGCTGAGCTGCAGCCCTTGCTAATCTTAAAATAGTAAGGATGCATTTCCTTTACAATGTAGGCAACGTGTGTGCATGTGCAAACATGTGCATGCAATAATATCTGCAGACTGTCAAAAAGTATCACAGTTATGTGAGGATGAGAAGGATCTGGCCTTTGAAGCAAAAGGAACTTAGGTTATTATGCAGCAGTATTAGAAGATGGGGAATTGAGATTAGTTAACACAAATAGCAGGTTATGTCTGCTTTTATGCAGTTTCTAGTGTCTGGTTCAAAGGCATCAAGCAACCTTGAGAGGAAGAAAGTCAAGTAAACGTGTGTGCCTTTAAAATAAATTGCTTGATACTTTATTTTAATTTTTGAGACAGGGTCTCTCTGTGTGGCTTTGATTATCCTGGAACACACTTTAGAGCTCAGGGTGGCCTCGATCTCACAGAGATCTGCCTGTCTCTGCCTCCCGAATGCTGGGATTAGAGATAGACACCACCACCACCTGGCACTGCTTAATATTTTATAATGTAGAGTTTTTAAATAAACTAATAAATTTTAAATAACCTTAATGGTTATCTATAGGAATACTTGTAGATAGACAAGAAAGAAAACAAATTAAGTAATATTTAAAGTTATTTTAGAATTAATAACTTTGTGCCATTGAAGGTATTATAGTTTAAGAAGTGGTAGTGTAATGGTTTAATGCGCTTCTTTATGATGGATCCTGTACTACTGATGTGCTAGTAATCAGTATAAATTTCAGTATGTTGATAAGCTCAGGTTTTGAGGCATCTAAAGCTCTTCTGGCTATGAAGAAGCTGTTTGATTTATCCCAGTGTGCTATTACTGAAAAAAAAAACCCATAAATTTCAATACAGCTTAATACTTGTAGTATCTTTGGTGGCAGCAATTTGTCTTCAGTTTAATGGAAAGTTCTTGGTTTCTTCTTTCCTGAATCTGTGACTTAACCTAAATCTTGTGACTTTATAATAATTTTAAATGAATTTAAAAAAACAAGAAAGAAGGCATTCTTGTTAGTAGTTTTCAGCATGTACCCTATGCAATTTATGCCTGACGGTATAAAATTTATATTATTAAAAATATAATACTTTTTTTTGTTTGTTTGTTTTAAAGGCAAGGTCTCCTGTATATTCCAGGCTGACCTTGAACTTACTGTGTAGCTGAGAATGGCTTGAACTCCTGACCTCCTGCCCACACCTCCCAAGTTCTGAGATTGCAGGTGGGTGCCACCACATCTGGCTTATAATGCCTTTTTAATGATAAAACCTGATTATAGAGTTACAAGTGTAACTGTGATGAGATGCCCTTTTCTATTACGGCATTATAATAGAAATAGAAGCTAAATTGTTAAACCATGCCATGGATTTGCCATTAGAGAAAAGAGAAAACGAATACATAGGTCACTCAGAGTATATTCATCTTTTCTCTTCTAGAGTTGTAAAAATGTGTCACCTGTGGAAAAGACTATCAAGTTACTTCCCAGTAGCCATGTTGCTCGACTACAGATATTTAGTGTGGAAGGACAAAAGGCGATCCAGGTCAAGCATCAGGATGAGGTTAATTGGGTCGCAGGGGATGTAATGCAGAATCTGATTTTTCAAATGTACGATGAAGGAGAAAGAGAAATCAATATTACACCATCCTTGGCAGAAAAAATCAAAGTAAGTATTTTAAACAAGTTGTTTATTGGTAAAAAGTCTTATGTTTAGAAATTTGAAATGTTGTGGATTTGATAAATTATCAAAGAAAAAGACTTATTAGGCTGGTATTAAAAGAATTGTAGTATTGGACTGTTAGTTTTAAATCATAATTAGACTCCGACACATATTTGCCAGTGGGAAATAAGCTTGTGTGTTCCTGTAAAATAAAAATAGAAATTCTGCGAACTCATGGAAAGCGTAAGAGAGGACAGTTTTATATCCTAAACTAACCCCATCTCCATTAATCTGTGTATTGCCACATGGTTGTGGCTTACCGGCAAAGTTTGGCATGCCTGACTCTGGCAGTGGCTGCATGGCTTCTCCCTGACTCCGTTTTCTTTCTCCCAGCATTTAACTTAGCCCACCCACCCACCCAAGCTCTGTTCTGCCCCACTCTGCTAAAGGCTCAAAGCAGTTTCTTCATTAACCAGTGGTATTATTCACAGCATATAGAGGGGAATCCCACATTAGTGAGGGCAACCTGATCTGTATAGAGTATTCGGTACAGTTAAGGCTGCATAAAATCTGTGTCAAGAAAATACAAAAGGAAAAGGAAAAAAGTCTTTCTTTGGTGTGTGCTTTGGGGTTGGGGAGTTTATAATTTAACTTTAATTAATTCTTTAGTAATTGCAATATGGTGGTGCATTCCTATAATCCTAGCAGTTTGGAGGTTGAGGATCATGAGTTCATGTCTGTCCTAAATGACATAAATTTGGGGGCAGCCTGTTCTCCTTGGAACCCTGCTTCAGTGGTTGTGAGAAGACTTTGTGCGAAGCCTCTCAGCTTTGTCTTACGTGTGTTCTCTCCTAGGTTAACTGGACTCCTGAGGTTAACAGAGAACATTTGCTACAAGGTTTGCTTCCTGGTGTGCAAGTACCAACATCTGTGAAAGATGTGCGCTACTGCCAGGTTTCTTTCCAAGATGACCATGTGTCTCTGGAAAGTGCATTTACAATCAGGTTTGTGAACTTGTGCTTTGAGATGCTTGTTGTATTTTGAATTATTTGAACTACCACAACAAGATAGTCTTCTGCAGCACATACATGTGAAAAAAAAGTTGCTTTTAAGATGAAAAATAAATACACCTTCTAGTACTATAACATATGGTCAATTGTCTTTACAGCGAAGCTTCACTGTACACAGTGGTTGATTGTTGGACTTTGTTGGAGAGAGTCCTGCCATGCAGTCCAGCCTGGCTTCAAACTCACTGTTGCTTTTTGGTCGCCACAGAGGCTGTGCGTTAATCTGCTGCTGTTGCAGGCAGTAATTGCTGCTTTGCAGTTCCTGGCCTGCTTCTCTGGCAGCCGTGTCCTGGCAGGAATTCTGTTCCCACAGGCACCAGCTCACTGCAGCCAAGTATAGCTTTTAATTAAATCTACCAGTCTATGTATCAATATGACTCGGGAGTCAGAGGCTGGGGTGAAGAGCTGCTGTCTCAGAGGCTGAGTAGCAAATAGCTGGCCTCTCTTTGCTGCCCTCTCCAAAGATCCCATTCTTCTTCCACCAAAACAAAAAATCAAGGCCCTACCTACTAATTCCTGTGTGTGTCTCTGTGGTCTTCCAGATACCCTCTGACTCTCCACCCTCATTACTTTCTGTCAACTAGTTGTTAACTCAGCCTGAGGACCTAACATGTATTTCATTTAATTAACACAAATGCAAACTCGGGATTCACAGTACGGTCAAATATCCCGCAACAGCCACAGTCCTCCTGCCTCGGCTTTCCAAGGGCTAGGATTACAAGTGGTGTCACTGTATATTGAGTGGTAGTGATTAATCTTTATCATGATTATGACCTTGCACTTCATTGGTCCATTAATAACTGTAAAAATCCACCAAAGGAAGGTCCTTCAGTTGAAAGCAGCAGTGGCCTGAAACATACAAAAGTGTGAGTTTCAGTGATGAATCTTGGAACGGTTCAATCAAAGTTAACATAGACAACTCATAGAAAAGAGCAGAGCTTAGTGTAAAGGAGCAAAGGTCTGGCTTCCTGACCACCCTTTCCAGTCACTCCTAGCATTGCAGTTCTTCTACCTGTCTGTGCTCTCTCTGCACCAAAACTCATCGGTAGGATTTATTCTTACCCTTCTGTTTAAGTAGTTCCTTATTATAATTTATTTTAAAGTAATATAAAGACTATAATGTAACTATTTTGCAGTCAATAGCTATCTGAGAATGAAAGGTTTGGAGGATCTGCTGTGTCTGAACTAGGGCATTACACGTGTATAGGGAGCTGCTGTGTCTGAACTAGAGAGCTGCTGTGTCTGAATTAGGACATTGCATGTGTGTAGGAAGCTGCTGTGTCTGAATTAGGACATTACATGTGTGTAGCTGCTGTGTCTGAATTAGGACATTACATGTGTGTAGGAAGCTGCTGTGTCTGAATTAGGGCATTGCATGTGTGTAGAGAGCTGCTGTGTCTGAATTAGGACATTGCATGTGTGTAGCTGCTGTGTCTGAATTAGGACATTACATGTGTGTAGAGAGCTGCTGTGTCTGAATTAGGACATTGCATATGTGTAGAGAGCTGCTGTGTCTGAATTAGGACATTGCATGTGTGTAGCTGCTGTATCTGACTGGGGCATTGCAATTATATTGCTCTTCACCTTTTCTGCAATTAATTAAAGCCTTTAACCAAACCAATTCTAGACCACTTCCTGATGAACCCAAACATTTAAAATGTGAGTTAAAAGGAGGAAAAACAGTGCAGATGGGCCAAGAGCTTCAAGGAGAAATAGGTTAGTATACCTACTTTTTTTTATGTTGTCTTTCATTAATGTTTTAAAAATGATGGTCTGAAAGATACTTTTTGGCACATATTGAAACTCAGTTTTATAAGATAACTTGTTTAAAAATCTTGCCTTTTTTATAGGAAATATGGTCAGTGTTAAGGTGTGGATGAACTGAGTTGATCCCTGTGTGGTTTTATGTTTCCTTATAGCTACAAAATTCAATACTATTAAATATTTCCTTTAAATTTTAACTATGAAAAAGTCCTATAGAGGTGTAGGGATGTAACTCATTTGTAGAGCGTATCTGCCCTGTATGCAGGCTGGTGTTCAGTCCCTAGCACCTCACAAATAAGAATAGTACTAACAGTGGCGTATCTCAGAAAATAAAAGATCCTTGGTTCATAGCAGTATTTAGTCATTATTGCACAGGTAATACAGTTGTAATGATTATAAGAGGAATAAGTATAACTGTCTATTTTCTATGTATGACAGTACATTAAAGCTTCAAAGTATATTTTGTGTATAAGTTCTATCTTTAAAAAGATTTTAACTTAAAGCTTTTTTCTTTTTTAAGTTGTTATGGTTGCAGATCAGTATGGAAATCAGATATCAGCATTTTCACCAGATTCTTTATCTGCTTTGTCAATTGCTGGAGTTGGACTTGATAACTCTAACTTGAAAACCACTCTAGAGGTAAAACTACCTTATAAAACTGGTTTTGTATTTGACAAAAGCTGGAGAAAAATGAAGATGATAAAAGTGACTTTGCATATACTATTTTTCATTTTTCAAAACGGTGTTTAATCTGTATGTTTATATGTACTACACATGGCTAAACGCTTGACGTAGCACACGTGTGGCAATCAAAGGAGAGCTTGTGGGATCCCAAATACTGAACTCGGACTTGGCGGCCGGTTCCTTTTTACCTGATGAATTATCTTGTCAGCCTTGACCTTGTACCTAAATTCTTCATAGAAAATAAAACTGTTATTTAAAAAATTGTAGGGGTAGCATTTGTGAGGTCCAAAGCTTTCAAAATAAAGTTAATTTTCACCTTTGCAAGCAAAAGTAGCCAGAAGAGCAGATGTTTCCTCTGATCCATCATCACTTTCAGCCATCATCATGTTCCCATTGAACATTTCCCTTTAGAACAAGTTGTAGTTGTTACAGTATTCACCATAAGTGTTTAAATACACACATGTTGACCTGTGTGTGCACAATATGTAAATTTTCAGTTAGGTGCTTACTCCCTGCATTGCAACCGGATACTGAGGAGAAAACTTTGTATGACTTTGTCCTGTTAATTCAATCTAGCTTGAAAAGCAAAGGCCCTGATAGAATTCTTGGAACTTGAAACAAGGATAAAGCACTCTTCCTAAGAAGGTCAAAGCCAGCATCAGATAAAAGAATGTTCTGGAATTAGGTCCTGACGAGACCTGCCAGGCAGTGTAGGTTAGAAAAAGGAATTCTCCCAGTTGTACAGAATTTGATTCATTGACTGCATTATGCTTTTTACTTGACAGGATAACCATGAGAATAGCCTCTTTTGTTGCCTTTCCTCACTAGTCTCTGCCTTTTCTCTTAGGCTGTTTTTCTTCTGCTAAAAAAACAAAAAAACAAAAAAACAAAAAAAAAGAAACCTCTCTGGAGTAGTGTTTGTGTGAAGTCTGCTCTTCCCGACCTCAGAGCACCTTATTACCTCCTTTCTGTTCTGTGTATTGGTGAGATGAGAGGATGAACTCACAACTGTTGTTGTTGTTGTTGTTGCTATGTGTAGGCAGTCTGCTTCTTGTCACCTTGTACCTTGTAGACACGTGTGCTGGGGTCCTCTCGTCTTTGACTTCATTGGTCCTGAAATGTAACCTGCTGTTGTATACTTTCAGTGTTCCCAGGCCATTAGATTATTTGCATCAGCACATAAGCATGCCTGTAGAGTCGTCCATATACAGTGCATAGGGGAAATTGGGCCCAGTAAACAATGAACACACTATAGTGCTGTGGGAAAAACCCCTAAGCTGTAATGTGAGGGAAAGAGCTCTTCTCACAAGCAGTCTGCAGTGAGGAGAGCTAACACACTCAGAAGGCAGTATTCCTTACCACCTCCTAAACAAGGGATCGCCATCAGCTGTGCATCTCTGGTGACAGCGCTCCTCATTGCCTTCTGAATGAGTCTGTCCTCCATGAGATAAGCATCTCTGATGGGTTGACCCCTGAAGTACGTGCTGAACTCTTACTGCATATCTCTGTGGTCCCTAGCAGTTTAGGACATGGGATCATTTAACAGCCACTATTCAAATGTGAGTGCTTCTGTGTTCTTTCTGGTCTAGAACCAGTTTAGTGCAAAGGTTAATAGCTAGTTTCAGTGACTAGTGGGGTGTGGTAACCATTATTGTGAATAATTGGTAAGCAGCAGCAAAAGCCTTAGTCCATCTACAAGTCAGTGCAAATAGCACCTTGACCAAGGGGAGAGCATGTAAAAAACTAGTAAAGATAACAGTATTTTACTATGTAGGATGTTCAGAAAAGGCCATTGTTGTTAAATTAAGATATCATCTATAAAAATATCTAAAGAAAAGCCATGTAAAAAAATTAAAAACTGAGACACAAACACAAGAGCCAAGTGCTTGCTTTAAAGAAAAGCACAAATACAGATTGAGTATCCCTAATAGAAAATTTGAAATGTTCTGAAATCCAAAGAATTTTGACTACTAAAATGACACTCAAAACATTGCTGGTTTTTGGAGTATCTCATATATATAGATTAGAAATATTTTTGGGAGGGATTGGAGAGGTGCCAGACAAGGTGTCTCTGTGTAGTGCTGGCTGTCCTGGAACTCACTCTAGACCAGGCTGGCCTTGAACTCACAGAGGTCTGTCTGCCTCTGCCTCCTAGTGCTGGTATTGAAGGTGTGCACCACCAGTGCCTGGCTACATTAGGAATCTTAACCAATTCATGCAAATATTATGAAATTCAGAGAGCTCAGGCCAGACTGGGTGTATCATAGTGGCATATGCCTTTAGCCCCAGCACCAGGGAGCACGCATAAATAGGCAAATCTGTTTAAATTTGAGGAGTATGTGGAAATCTCTTTGCGTTCAAGGCTAACTTGGTCTATATAGTGATGTTCCAGCCTAGATACATAGATTCTATCTCAAACAAACAAATAAATTTAGAGAACTCCAAAATCTGAAATATTTGGTCTTAAGCATTTTGATCAAAAGATACCTGTACAAGAAAAGGGGAAATTAGGAGAAGATAAGGTAAAAAGTTATATTCACAGTGTTTTAGATCTTTGCCACTGATATAAGAGAAATAGCAGTAGGTAAATGATGCAACTATTTTTTTTTTAAACTAAGCGACAGCAACCTGTGTTTTCTCACTGTGTTTTTCTTCACTAGACCAAGACACAAAGTATAATTGTACGAGGCATCAGATTCGTTCCAGGTCCTCCTGGACATAAGGATCTTTGTTTTACTTGGCGAGAGTTTTCTGACTTTATTCGTGTCCACCTCATTTCTGGACCTCCAACCAAGCTGCATCTTATCGACTGGCCAGAGCTAAAAGAGGTATGCAGCTTCATGTGTCTTCATGGAATAGTTAATAGTACAGGCTCTTTGCTTTCAGAGCCTTAGTGGACTAGAAGAGATAGATGTTATTTTCAAAGAAATAATAACTGTAGCTAATGGTAGCAAAACAAGTTAAGTATCAGTTATCTGATCTTTGCTAAATTTGTTTCTTTGTCTTATATAGTAATATAAATATTTTACTGCAGGTTTTTTTCTTCCTTTGATGATTAGTCTGTTTGTGTGTGAGGTTGTTTGTGTGTCTAAGCGAATGTGCACTGGTGTGCACATGTGCCAGAGTGTACACACGGGACAGAAGAGGTCAGCATGGCTGTCTTCCTCTGCCACTCTGCCTCCTCCTTTTAGGGTACACCTCTTAACCTTTCGAATAGTGTCACTCTCTGGTGACCAAGTATTCAACTTTGTGTACCTATGGCTGGAAGGTATTCTCAGTCAAATAACCACATATATGCATGTATTATTCAATTTTATAAATGAGAAAACTGAAATACTAACTTGCTAAAATGTAAAAGTGACAGAATGTTCAGAGACATTTGATGTTGGAATTTGTCATTTTCCACTATTCTGAAAAACTACTGTAGCATCATTTAAAGTCTTAATTAGTGAGAATCACCCTTTAGAAGCAGTTAGGGTGGGGCTGGACTGATGAGCCCCATCTGCACTCATGTTTAGGAAGCAGAGTAGGCTGGGACTAGTGGGTACACTTGTATCCACATTTAGGAAGGCTTGCCTGCACCCACGTTTAGGATGCAGGTTAGACTACGTAGTGAGACTCACACCAACAGTAGAGTAGACAGTCTGTAAAACTATCAGTGATTTATAAATCTAAACTGTTGATCATCTATGGTGATAGTCGTCTGTAGCCTTGTAAACCAAGCATTGTATATAACCACTGTCGAGATTCTTATTTGTTTGGATAACATATCCATAGAAAATCATTACGTTTTCTTCCATTTTTGGCAGCCTGCAACCTAATTTGATTAATTAGTTAACTTAGATTAGACAGGAGGGTAGAGGAAGTAAAAGATACATGGATAGAAGTGAGATCATCCATCGATCAGCTTTCATGTCTTTACTCTTTTATTTCTCTCCCACTTAAGTTTTAAAATCTTAACATGAAGCCTGGCAGTGGTGGTGCATGGCTTTAATCCCAGCACTCGGGAGGCAGAGGCAGGCGGATCTCTGTGAGTTCGAGGCCACACTGGTCTATAAGAGCTAGTTCCAGGACAGGCTCCAATGCTACAGAGAAATCCTGTCCTGAAAAACCAACCAACCAACAAACTGACAGATAAATAAATAAGTAAATAAAATCTTACATGAGATTGATTCCTTATGTGGTATTTTGCTAAACAATGTGTCCTTTGAATATATCCATTAATACATCACTACATGGAAATCTGGAGTTGCACAAGCTTTCCATACTTTCCAGAGAGAAAACAAGAAGCATTTGTGCTTATGAAATAGATTGTTAGTACCATCTTTAATTAGGGGCTAAAAGTTATTGCTAAATGCCATTATGCAAAACCTCGAAAATTGATGGAAGTATTAAAACTACAGATTGGTGCTACAAGCAAATAATGTCAAATGCTGTTTATCTTTTTAACAGATTATTAATCTTTCCTATAAAATAGTCATTTATGATACTTAAATTGGCTTTCCAGGTTTATTTTCGATGACGAAAGAAGCAATTTATAAATATAACATTACTATAGAAGTAACTTGTTTGTGTTTACTAAAATGTTTGTATCTGTTTCAGTCCATGCCAGTGATCAATGGAAGACAGTTACCTAACCCTCTCGTTGTTCAACTCTGTGACCAGTGGGATAATCCTGCATTAGTCTCAAATGTTAAAATAAGTCTCATAAAAACTAGCAATTTGAAGGTAAGTTTCAAACTTCCTTAGATATCTTTCACTGAAAAGTCTGTATTTCAGGGCTTGAGCGTTGGCTCGGGAGTTAATAGCAGTTGCTGCTCTCACAGTGGACACAGGTTCAGTTCCTAGCATCTATACTCCGGTCACAGAAGATCTGGTGCCCTCTTCTGGCCTCCACAGGCATGAAAGTGGAACATAGACATGCATGCAGACAAAAACACCCATACACATAAAATAAAAATCAATTAAGACAGTGTAATTCAGCAGGAAAGTGATTTCTAGAGTGCACAAAAATCTGTGTTTGATATCTAGCACCTCCTCCCCCTTGCACTCCTCAAAGATCAGCATTTTATCCTCATGATAGTCTCAGGCGTCACATCTCCTTCTCTTTTAAAAAAGGCAATACTGTCATCTTTATTAGTGTCTAATATAAATCAGAATCTTTATATTTGATAAAGTGAAGTTTATAGTTTATAACCAAAATAGTGAGGTGCCATCACTGCACTGTTAGGATGGTTCTTCTCATCTTACAAAGAGATGCCTGGTCCTGGACAGAGCTGCTAGACATGGGCTGGATTGGTGTCTGGGGTGATGGTCCTCTGCTCTTCACTCTTTACTGGAGCAATTATGAGCATAGCACATAGTCCACGTATTAACTGTTACCATGAACACTGGGAGAGCCAGCTGTGAGAATTGAGTAGAAACTTCAGGCACCTTGTGCAAGTTGGAGACCCTTTTTACTTAAGGTTAAAGAAGAGAAGCTTTTGGTTCTTATACTTTTTTTTTAATTTTTACAATGCACCAATAGATGAAGGAAGTTAATGGCTCACTTGTTGCCAGTCAGTTCCAAGAATGCTCCTGAGATTATGCTCAGATAGTCTGAAGTATCTATCCAAATAAGTTTAATAAATATAATAGCACAGCTGATACTGTACAAAACTGGCAGAGCTCTTGAATTTAATTAATTCAGACAGAATCCCAACCCACATTTCCCAAGATCTTACAAGTTGATTCTAAAAGCTGATGTGGGAAATTAAAATACCAAATAAATGTGATATGATATTTATGATATGTGTCCCTAGTTAAGTGATGAAAATCAAGATTTTTTTGTTGTTTTTTGTGGGGTTTCGTTTGTTTGTTTTTTGAGACAGGGTTTCTCTGTGTAAAAGTCCTGGCTATCCTGAAACTCACTCTTTTGACCAGGCTGGCCTTGAACTCACTGATATCCACCTGCTTCTGGTGGGCACGCCTTTAATCCGAGGGAGGCAGAGACAGGCAGATCTCAGTGAGTTCGAGGCCAGCCTGGCCTACAGAGTGAGGATCAGGAAGGTTTCAAAGCTACAGAGAAACCCTGTACCTGGTGGGGGAGGGGCACACAAAACAAATGAAAACTTAATTGTAACCATTATTAGAAGTGGCCACTGACAATCTGTTAAGCATTGGTTATTACTGTGAAGGTAGTCTTGCAGCAGTGATAAAGAAGCATACATGCCCAAATGAATAAGCAGCAAGCACGGTAAAGGAAAAAGAATGAGGATAGTTTGTGATGCCCACACTTGAGTGAGTGTGTGTGTGTGTGTGTGTGTGTGTGTGTGTGTGTGTGTGTGTGTATACATTTCTCCTATGCTTTCTCCTGTACTTCCCAGGTACAAACAATTTATTTGACATTTAGCTGATACCAGTACAACCAACATAGAATTCTGCAGCTTGATTACATTTTGAATATTTTTTAGAGCATTTGCATGTTTTTCAACCAATTTTAGGTTTAAAAATTTTACTTGCAAATATAGCTTAACATAACATTTTAGAAACATGATAATAGAAAAGAACCTGATAGGTTTCTAGAATGTTTCTCTTTTTTTGTTTTGTTTTGTTTTTGTTTTTGCTTTTGAGACAGGGTTTCTCTGTGTAGCTCTGGCTGTCCTAGAACTCTGTTGACCAGGCTGACCTCCAGCTTGCAGAGATCTGCCTGCTTCTGCCCCCTGTATGCTAGGATTAAAAGTGTGTGCCACCTCTGCCCAGCTGATTTCTAGAGTTTTCTAATCACCCCTTTTATTTTGTCTTATTTGTAGCTAATACCTTCAAACCAGCAGCATAAAACAGATGATAAGGGCAGAGCTAATTTGGGGGTATTCACTGTTTTTGCTCCAAGGTAAGAACTAAAAGTTTATGGTTTTACAGAGATTGATTTTTCTTATAATTTCTGAATTTAAGATTCATAACTGTTTAGTGTTAGACAAGAAATGTAATGGAGTAAAAATATTAATGTTAATTTTTTTTTTTTTTTTTTTTTTTTTTTTNAGACAGGGTTTCTCTGTGGTTTTGGATCCTGTCCTGGAACTAGCTCTTGTAGACCAGGCTGGTCTCGAACTCACAGAGATCCGCCTGCCTCTGCCTCCCGAGTGCTGGGATTAAAGGCGTGCGCCACCACTGCCCGGCATTAATGTTAATTTTTATATTAGTTATCTGTGAAGTTCTCAGTTGTGACAATGTCATTTGAACCTTGCCCCTCTTTTTTCCCACTGTTGTTAGGGGAGAACACACTCTACAGGTTAAAGGCGTCTATAATAAGAGTTCTATAGAAGGACCTACAATTCAGTTAATGGTTCTTCCAGACCCTGAAAAGCCCGTTCGTCTCAATGTTAAATATGATAAAGATGCCTCTTTTATAGCAGGTGACATATTCACGGGTAAGTACCAAAAAGTATTAATAAACCTTTAGTGATAATGTTCCTTATAATATTATTAACGGGATAAATTATGTTTGGTATTCAGCATTACTTAAAAAGAAAGACATGCGTGTCATTACCTTTAAATGATAAAGAAAACACATGACTGAGCAATTCTTCCCCTCATCCTGTGTTTCACAGTCTTTCACTTTAAGAATGACTGAAAGTCCATGTATAAAATGGTAGGTAGTCTGAGGTATTTCAAATGGGAGCCAAAGACTGGTGTAGCACTTTGGAGCTGAGGCCAAAGGACTGCAGCGAATTTGGGCCAACTTTGGCTACAGAGTGAAAGTGTCTCACAGGAATGAAAAACAAAACAAAGAAATAAGAACTAAATGGTATGTAGCTCAACTCTGTTATATATGCTTTTATGTTATCTTACAGCCATTGATACCAGGACCATTTAGCTTAAATTAGATAGAAATAAATTGCATCAGGTTGTATTAAAATGTTTCAGAACAACAGCCATCCATTAAATAACTTCTCAGAATCTTTGTTTTAATCACGAATATTACAGTTTTCAGTAAATACAGACTAATGTAGGACGTGACTCAGTATTCATATTCTCTGGCTATTGTTGTCAATAGGAGATTAGTATGTGCTTTATTCAAGCATTTTCTACAAAGCTTCTCTGTTCTTGAAGAGGTGAATGCCTGTATGTACTTAGATGCGCAAAAGAAGCACACCAAAAAGTTATGGTTAAAATTGTTTAACAGTAGCTTTTAGTAATTTAAAATACAAATATCCATAGATTTTATACTTCATAAATTTTGTGCTCAATCTGGGCAAAATAAGACTTTTTTCTTTGAATTTATAAAGTATAACAGGTACAACATGTTACGTATAGCTGGTAAATATAATGGAAATGTTAATGTTATATATAATACATTAGCTACTTTACCTAGTTAAAGCATAAAAGAAAGTAAATATACATATGTATGTATGTATGCAATTTTTTTTTTTTTTTGAGGTTTCTCTATGTAGCCCTGGCTGTGCTGGAACTCACCCTGTAGACCAGACTGGCCTCAAACTCAGAGATGTGTTTTCTGCCGCTGCCTCCTGAGTGCTAGGATTAAAGGCGCACACTACCACCGCCTGGCTAAAAATATTTTTGTTCTAGAAATACATATGGCATACAGTGTTGTGACCAGTTGGCCTAATTTTCATGTACTAAGCACATACAGTTACACCATTCTGGTTTTCCATGCTAGATTTGCATCATGGAAAACTGAAGCTAAGACAACGAAATGTTAGTAGCAAAGATAAACTTGTCTAGGAGAACTTTACATTCAGACTCAGCCCCAGAATATTGTCTGTCATAATTGACAGTTTCCTATAATCATTTTTTGAAGATTCCTGGTTAAGTAATGATCTCAAATTACTTTGTTTTTCATGTCTTTGAATAGTCTTATTGTCTTTGCCAGAATATTACTAATAAATAAATAAGTAAATTTTATGTTTACTTGACAGATTTTATGGTGAGTGTGATCTCTGAAGGTGGTAGTGTCATCAAAAATATTAATCCAACACGCATTTCCATGAAACTGTGGAAGCTGTCTAGCAGCATGAGCCGGGCACCAACAAATGTGAGTAATAACTAATGAGTTAAGAAACTGAAAATAATATAATCTGTTTGACCATCAAGGCATATGCCTTTAATCCCAGCGCTAGGGACACAACTCTCTGTGATCTTGAGGCCAGTCTTGTCTACATAGTGAATTCCAGGACAGCCAGGAAAACAGAGATTCTGTCTCAAATAACAACAAATAAACACAAAAGTGACAAAAAGAAGTAAGATAATTTAAATATTATTCAGCTAATATATCAAAAGTTACCTTCTCAGCATGTCCTTGGTATTTTAAAATTCCAGTATGTGCATTCTTTGACTAGTTAAATTGTGTGTGCATGTGTGTGTGCGCTACATACGTGAGAGTGCACAGACAATGTACTTTCATGCACACCCATGCTTGTACATGATGTCAGTTGTGTACCTTTGTTGCTCTATTATCTCTCTATTCCCGAGATGGGGGTCTGTCACCAACCAAAACTCGCTTGCTGTGCTAGCCACCCACCTTGGATCCCTTTTCCACCCCACCAATCCTTAGACTACAGGTACACACAACCATGCCCAGCTTTTTATGTTAGTTCTGGGATTTGAACTCAGGTCTTCATGCTTAGACAGCAAGATCTCTTATGTTCCTAGCCTGATGTTTTCAAAATTATTCAGTCATGAGAATGCATCTAGCTGCATTTCAGAAACCAGATTTCAGGCATGCAGTAGTCACACAAAGCTGTTGGCTCCTTGTAGTACAAATGAGAGAACTCTTAGAGTGGAAACCAGACCCTAGAACTAGAGTCCCCAACTTAATAACCCACTTCAGAGTTGATGGTTCATTTCAACAATGTGTTTTAAAAGTTAGCAGCTGAGCAAACTGAGCCTTTACTACTTTAGGACCAGCAGTCCAGTGGTACTTGTAAATCCAGATGCAGTCTCTTCATCTTTCATATCCGGACATTTTCATCCTGAATATACTCTTGGTTTTTGAAGACAGTGTTAGTCTCTGTAGCTTTGAAGCTTGTCCTAGAACTAGCTCTTGTAGACCAGGCTGGCCTCGAACTCATAGAGATCTGCCTGACTCTGCCTCCCGAGTGCTGGGATTAAAGGCGTGCGCCACCACCACCCGGCCCTGAATATACTCTTTTAACATTTATTTTCTCCTTCTTCTGTTCCTCTTTGTAGGCAGAAACATTTAGTTGTAATAAAATAAAAGACAATGACAAAGAAGATGGCTGCTTCTATTTCAGGTACCATCTACATCATTTTATATTTTTGTGTGTGCTCAGTGTAGAATAATTCATGTTAGTGGTATTTGCATTTCTTACCTAAGGAAAAGTAGTTTATAATCAAGAAGAAACTGTTGACTTTATTTCTTAACATTCATAGTCAGAAGGTATTTGTAGAAAGGCATGTTTGCTTGGTTTTTGTTTTGGTTTTTAAATGTTGCTCTGTAAAAATGGTTTTGAGGAAGGTTGTTGTGATGTTAACATTAGAATTTAGAAAATACATAAAAAGAATTTCTTTATGGTATCAGAGCACCTTCGTATAAGCATTTATTTTAGTGTGTTGTATGAATGTGTGTAGGTGCACGAGGCCAGAAGTGTATGTACGCCGGCTGCTTTTCTCTATCGCACTCTCCACCCCCCCCCCTTTTTTTTAATTTTTGAGACAGGGCCTCAGTGAACCTGCAGTTTCCCTTTTTGCCTAGGCTTGCCAGCCATTGAACAGTGCTGGGGTGCAGATGTGTATTACCACATCCTCTTTTTCCATGGGTGCTAGGAATCTGAACTCCAGCCTTCATGCTTGTACAGTGAACACTTTACCCACTGAGCAGACGCAGACTGGGCTTGACCTTTAGAGCCTCCTGCTATTAGCGTCCTTAGTGCTGTGTTGCAGTCATATGACCCTGTGCCTTCTGTTAGAGATCTGTGCTCGCTGTGACGCTGGTGTTGGCACTCTTTCTGGTCTCTTGGACAGAAGTTCTAGATCTTTATGAACTCAGATGATTTGAGACTTTCTTTTATAATTAATCCTCTTTAAGTAGTCTTTATACTTGGATTATAAAAATATTCTCCCGTGTTATGGTGTCGGCAATGTATGACCAATTGGTTTGGTGATTCACTAGTAGAGGACCCACTGAACTTTGTATAATTTCACTCACTGCTGTGAGTTATTGTGGTAAAGGTCACAGAACAACATCTGCAGAGAGAAGATTCATGTAACTGTGTCCAAGAGAAAGCAGTTAGACGCTTCAAAGTGTCCTCTCCTGGTGGATCTCATAAGGTGTGCTTTAATTCTCCATTATCAAGTTAATCAGGGGAGCAGAGTTAGACTTTTATTGGGATGCTGATATAGCCAATCCCTGAATGATACATAGCCATATCTGCAGGTTTCCAGGAGTAAAGTAAGCCTTTCATAGGAACTGTGGTAATACAAGTGTGTGAAATCAGTATAACCCATGCTGACAAGTACCTCACAGATGCCAGACACGGGCTAAGATTGTTAACAGGTCTTCCTAAGAAGAACACTTCGGATCTGCTGTGTTAACTCTCGTTATACTTAAACCTGGAATTTATTCTGCTTTGGTCTTTTGGGTTGATTTTCTGCGGTGGGGGGTAACGGGTTCTGGGGCGAGAAAGGGCAAATATGATTAGGTATTGAGCCTAGAATCTCACATTCATTAAATACATTCTTTCTGAACTACACCCCCAGTCATGAGTATTTCCTTAGAACATGGTATAAATTTAGTGACCATGATGGTTTTCCAGAATATGTATTCAGGATTATTTGTTGAAATGATAAGCATTCTTCAGTGATAGTTGTGTTATAAATCATAAATGCAGGGGCTAGAGATGACTCAGGGGTTAAGAGTGCTGGCTGCTTTTCCAGAGGACCCGGGTTCAATTCTTAGCACCCACATATTGGCTCACAACTGTCTATGACTGTGGTCCCATGTTATCTGATACCCTCTCTGGTGTGGAAAAAGAAAAAAATAAATATACAGACAAAATATGCACATAATAAATAAATAAATAAATGAAAGTCTTTAAAAATAAAAATAAGTCATGAATCCATTCATGTATGTGTGTGTTTCTAGGCCACACATTGATTTAATGACACATTTGCCTGCTTTTGCCAATACTACAATATTTTAGAAGTTTGGTATCCTCTAAAAAATATTTCTACCTTATTGTTCTCTCTATAATTCTTGGCCTTTTATTTTACCATACAAATTTTAGAAATAATATTGCAGGTTCCAATAACAAAACAAAATAGCTATGGTAAAACTGGGGTTTTGTGAGGGCAGAAGTCTGGGAATGTCTTCCAGTCTCTAAAATGGCATAGACTGGTATTGGTTTTTCAAATTTTTTAATAGTGTTTATAGGTTTGGAACTATTTTTATTTGTTTGTTCATACATACATACATCTATGGCTTTTTGAGACAGGTTTTTTTCTGTAGCCCTTCCTGTCCTGGAACTATTCTTTCCATCCATCCATCCATCCATGAGTTTTAGACAGGGTTTTTCTGTAGCCTTGGCTGTCCTGGAACTTGCTCTGAAGACCAGGCTGGCCTCAAACTTACACACATTCACCTACCTCTGCCTCCCGAGTGCTGGCATTAAAGGTGTGCACCACCACCACCTGGCTCCAGCCTCCAATTCTTGTTCAGTCTCTGTCAGACTAGGACTACAGGTTTGTACCACTTCTTTTATGTGTTTAGTCTTTTATGAAGGTTCACTGCTTTGTTTTTTAAAGTCTTTTCTGTTACCAGCCTGAAAAGCAAAAGTCTGTTTAGAGTTCCCTTAGGTTCCTTGGGGATCTATTGGTTTGTTCATTTTCAGTCTAGTTCATTTGTTTCTTTATATACTTGATTGTTTTGGGGGGATTATTTTGTTACTTTGCTTAATTTTAGACATTACTATTAAAGAGATGATTGTCTGTTGAGAGTAACAGTCTTGCCCAGAGAAGGTTTATGTTTGCTTCTCTTGTTAGAGATGAAGGTGATTCAGAGTTGGGCTGCACCACCCTTGGGAATCCATCTGCCTTAGGTTTTAGCTGTGCTCTAGAATTGGCTCCCAGGAGTAATGTAAGCCTAGGAGTTAAACTCAGTGCCTCTGGGGTCCTATGCTATTTATTGTATTATACGTTTTAGCTGTTAACTTGTAAACATCTGCAAGCAACTTTTTGATATAGCTGTTTGCTTCAGGGAATGTTTTCGGGTTTCTGGTGTGTGTGTGTGTGTTTTGTGCCCTTTGGAGGCAAATCTGTTTAATATTTACTGTCACTTTCTTATTTTTGTTATGGTTGAATATGGTTCAAATAGACTAAGTATATCTCTAGGCCCTGAATTTCTTATTGATGATTAAATCACAATAAACAAATTGAATATATAAAGTCAGACGTTAAAAATACTGCCTGACTGGGCAACAGTGGCACACTCCTTTAATCCCAGCCCTTGGGAGGCAGAGGTAGACAGATCTCTGTGAGTATAGGCCAGCCTGGTCTACAAGTGAGTTCCAGGACAGGCTCCAAAGCTAGAGAAACCATGTCCCGAAAAAACAGTAAATAAGTGAAGGGATTAATTAATTAATTAAAGCTTAAAAAAAAAAAAGTCAATGGAAGGTTAGTAAGGTGACCTATAACTTTGAAATTATAAAACTGTTAGTTGGTAATTGATACTGTGCAAATGAAACAAAACCCAAAGGACACATAATTCATCATGTTTCTTGTGTTTACTTTCATATCTGTATATTCCTGTCATTTCTACTTTTACTACATCTAGAATCTTTGTTCTGGGTCTTGTGTGAGCAAATTCACAGCTGAGAGGGTCCTAGGATTAAGCAGATATAGGAAATCCTGGCCTGGAGTGATGACTCAGCAGTTGAGAGTGCCTGTTGCTCTGGGAACCTAAGTCTGGTTCCCAGCACTCAACCTTCTGTAACTCCAGATCCCAAGTTCCAGGGGATCTGACAGCCTTTTTGTTGTTGTTGTTGTTGGGGTTTTGTTTTTTTTTTTTTTTTTTTGGTTTTTTGAGACAGGGTTTCCCGCTTTTATTGACTTCTTCTGGTATATACAAACATGAAGGGGAAACACTCGGATATAATAAGTAAACCTAAAATAAATATTACATTAATGAAAATATTGCAGTATTAGTAATTCTCTTATTCATTTGCTTGTTGTGAAAGGAAACAAATGTTAATACTTTGAACTCATTCACTCTTGGTTAAATAAAGTATTGCTTTTACCTCTTTATTTTAGGGAAAAAGCAACCCCTAGCAAAGTCGGGACATACTGTATCCAGTTTGACTTTATGATCGATAAAACAAATACGCTCAGCAGCGAGCAGGTTTGTAACTTTAGTTTATGTACCATGGTGTTTATTCATTTTATAAGCAAAGTTTCTGGTTTTAAAGTGAATTAATTATTGGATACAAAATATAAATGCAAAAGCCATTTATTTCCCTTCTCATGGGAGGCCTTTTAGGACTCAATCGGTCCCTGAAACCACAAGCTAGTGCTAACTACGTTTTCTCCTGCATACGCTTTCTTATGATTAAGTTGAATAAAGTAGACACACTGAGACATTAGCAATAACAATAAAATCAAAAGATTATAATAATATACTGAAGTAAACTATGTAATCTTATAAAATAATTATTTCTAGAATTTTCCGTTTAATATATTCAGAGCAATGATTGATGACAGATAACTGAAACCCATTGCAAGTGAAACTGGTTAAGCAAGGATTTTTATAATGTGATTTTTCGGAAAAATTAGGATAGAATAAACTTATTTAAGAAATTAATGGAATTTTCGAGGATAAAATTTTATTTAATATATGCAGTCCTTTGTCTCCCCCCGAAAGAATATTCATAAGAATGCATTGTCAATATGAATGTTGCTTTTGTTTTTAAGGTTATAGTTGATGTTCTGCCTAATCAGCCTATGAAGTTGGTTCCTGACGTCCAACCTGCTACCCCAGCTGTTTCTAATGTTCGCTCTATTGCCAGCAGGACCTTGGTCAGAGACCTACATCTCAGTATCACAGTAATGTCTATGTCTTCTTCAAACACTACAGAGTTAACAAGAGGAATTGGCTTTGATATTCGGGTTCAGAGTGGCTATTACAGAGTAGTATCGATAATTCAGTTTAAACCTACAGGAAAAGCTTGAATGAGTGAATTAAATATTTAAAAGCGTTTTTATATTGAGCTCTCAATGAATAGAGACTGTGTCTTGTTTCTGATTTATTTGTGCTCTTCTCTTAGTTGTCGTCTTCTAATTAGCTCTTTCCCACTGTGTATTTTAAGGATAATTATGGTAATCATACTGGAATGGACTTGGTTGGCACTGTAGTAGCTACCATTAAAGGTTTTAATGAGGAGGACACTGACACCCCACTCTTCATCGGGAAAGTTAGGACACTTGAATTTCCCTTTGTGAACGGTTATGCTGAAATCACGGTAAGCTTCTTAGATCTTTTCCAACTTCCATAACACCCCTATTTTTTTGTACATAGACCTAGGAAGATTTTCTGATATTTTATGTTTAGTGCAGTAAATCTAAAAATCAGTTGAAATATTTGTGACTTTGCTATTACAGTTGGATCCAGAACCATCATTACTCAGATCTTCCATGTGGGATGACAGATTTCAATTATTGTGCTGATTTTTCAGCTTTAGTGACAATATAATGTTTGTTGTTTGTCATAAGGTTACTACTATTATACAAACAGAAGCAGTAAAATAAAGGTTAGGTAAAAACTTAATAAATTATTAGCCTGTCATTTTTTTTAAATAAAATAGTTTGTCTTATAATTTTAAAAATGCAGTGCTTAAAAAACTGTATAAGTAATTATTACATTTTTAACCTTCAGAAATCATGGTATCTGGCCGATTACTGCAAAGTCATCTAAAGATAAATTATGCACATTAGTATAGCATAGTGCTTTCAACATATAATGGGGGATATTAAGTTTTTGAATTTTGTTAATGTAATAGGATTACGCTTTTGCAAGAATTTTCTAGCTAGTTTACTAGATATACCAAATATAGATATATCAAAAGATATACTTCTTTGTTAAATAAAAGCCTATGTCATTAATAAAGTGACTACACATATTTTTATCAGTCCTTGGTATAAATTTATTTCCTTTCCAAGGTTTATTTTTTATCACTGATGTTTCTTCTATGTGTTGATTTAGAATGGTTGGTTGGTAGGTATATAGATAAATTGATACTGATTTATAGGTTGAGCTAAGAAATAACTAGAAAGAGAAGTGATTGGTCATAAAATAATATACACATTTTAAATATTGTATCATCATTGCAATTTGTAGTTTACATTTCTACCAAAACTTTGTGTGTGGCTTTTTTTTTTTTTTTTTTTTTTTTTTTTTTTTTTTTTTTTTTTTTTTTTTTTTTGCGAGGAGGGTGTTCATCTTTTTGGGGGAGAGTGGTTTTCAGGATGACCTTGACCTCATATCTTTTTGCTGGGCACTGGGATTACAGGAATGTGCCACCACACCAAGTACTTCTTACTTGTAACATTGAATATAAAAAGGTCTTTTTTTAAATTTTAATCAAATTTGCAATTTATTTTTGTGCGCATGTTGATGTAGGCTTATAAACCTGACAGAGGGTCAGGGTTGCTGGAACAGAAAAGGTTGGCATTGTCTCTGATACAGACTGAGGTTAAGGCCATTCTTGGGAAGTGAGTGTATTGAGATTCTTTATCAAATTTTAAGTTTAAAGTGGGCTGGTAGTGGCTGGGGTTGTAGCTCTTATTGGAGCACTCAATTGTGAGGCCCTAGCTTAGAAGTATTCTTTGTTAAAGATTGGACAGTGCTAGTTTTAAGTATTTGTTTTATTTTTAGATTTTTTTTATTTGTCTATTGTTGGTACATACATTGTTTTTGTTTTGTTTTCCTTTTTTTTTTTTTTTTTTTAAATCTTTGACTTAGGAGTGGAGAGATGGCTCAGCAGTTAAGTATGGTTACCTGGTCTTTCAGGGTACTGGAATTTAATTTCAAGGTCACAACCACCTATACTCCAGCTCCAAAGCATCCAGTGCCTCTGTCCCCTGTAGGCATCTGCACTCGAGTGTGCCTACCTCCTTGCAAATGCACACAGTTACCTACACATAATCAAAAATAATGTTAATTTTTTCTTAAATCTTTAAACAGGCAAAAAAAAATTCATTTTGATCCTTTTTCCAATTCGTTAATTTTTTTTAGAGTCTTTATTAAGTAGTTCAGTGTATGCCAACAGTGCCAATAGTACCTTTTCTTAGTTTTTTTTGTTGCCCATCCTTGCATATAATTCATCTCAAATATTACATTATTTCAATACTCTAGCTTGTAAATTGGGAGTCTCTCAGCTGTCTCTATCCCAGAGACTGTTGGTCTGTTGGGCAGTGACTGGCCAAAACATTTTCATTAATTGAAGTGTTACCAGCATTCAAAAGTGTCTAGTTTTTGTGGAAAGCTCTGTACTTGTAATTTTTTATTTGTAGTTGTGAGATCTAAAGAGTTGACATTGCCTTGAATTCTTTTAATTGGCTGTTCTTCCCAGTCTGTTGTGTACCGTGGCGCTTTGAGTGTCTTCCTGTGGAGGACAAGTGTCAGCTGCCTCTGCTGTCAGCTCTTCATAGCTGTTCTAGTGCAATGGAGAGAGGAAGGGGAGCTTCTCCTACACCAAAATGAAAGTTAGTCATGAAAGCCACACACCTTTTTTGGGTTTTATTTATTTACTTTTTTAGGAAGGAAGCTTGTGTAACATGGAAAATGAGCTGGTGTTGGAAGAGCACACCTGATCCCATTTCCCTTGCACCTCCCTTTTCTTCCCCATGTGCATTTGAAATGGTTCTGCCTGTTAGGACAGAGACTTAGCTGTTTCCCAGAAGCTGCGTATAAAATGTAAACTTGATACATCTGGATTTTCCCTCACCACCAGAGGTCCTTACTGTTCCTCTGAGTAAATAGCAGAGTCTTGCCTGACTTGGCTTCCACATACCCAGTACCAAATGAAGGAGAGGAAGTGTTAGTTTATGTTTGTTTCAGGTTTGTTTTGGTGGCTGAACGCTAGGAGTTGAACACTGTGTCTCCATTCTTTACTACTGAATACTACTACTCCCAGGCCATCATTTTCAGGAATATGTAGGAAACACTGACCAGAATACAGCTAGTATTTGTATGAAATGTTTCACATATACTTTGTTTGAAATAAAAAAATCTGTTGTTGTAATTTATCAAATTCATTAGTTGTATCATTTTATAGTCTATATTATTTGCCTACATGATCTGAACAAGCCTCATTTTCATTCCTGTGTCATGTATCCATCTATTCCTATCCATATAGTATATTTTACTACATTACAAATTAAGCTTTGTAGTAAGCATGTCATAAACAGTTAAAAGAAGTAACAGTGTGTTGATTAAAAACAGAATTAAAAGAGAAGTAGCAAGGTGTTGATAATTTTTGACACTAGATCATGGGTATCAAAGTACTCCCTACCAGAAAGAAAAAGTTTAATGATAGTAAAAGAGGGTTTGTCTTGTGTATGGCTACGCATATATCAGATTAATACGTTGAGCTTTTTTTGAAACCCGACAAACTGCAAAATCTATTTTAAAAGGCATTCTAGTATAAGGATAAATGAGTAAAAAAAATGAGTAATTTTTTTGATCATAGAAAATAAGTAGCCTTTAAAAACAAAAAGGATGGCCTTGGTAATGCCCAGGAAGCTAGTTAAAGCTAGTTATTAGAGTGAAGTGGTGTCCCTCACCAGGGAGATTGTGTTTTTACACATTGCCGATGATGAAAAGGTAAACTGATATAGCCTCTTCCCTCTTTTTAAGGGAAATTTGATATCTAATAAAATAAACTTTTAATTAGCTATATTTCTCATCCTAGAAAACAAATTTGCAAGGGAACAATCAGTGATTTTCTTATTAGGGAATCTATTTCTTAGGTTATTGTAAAATTTTCAAACTAAGTCTTCCCCACCCAAAGACTTGAGTGCTGTAGTGTGGTTTAACTGTATTATTCATAAATATTTTAAATTGGTAACATTTTATGAATTGCCATTAACAAGTCAAGTGTAAGCAGACAAGTGCAAGTATATGTTATTTCTTGAATAGAAACTACTTTTATATGTCCTGTATAAAAATTGCTGATAGCTTTTAAAATCTGTGTTGAACTGAGAATTGACTTATTTGTAACTTATGTTCTTTAATTTTTGAGAAACAGAATTGTAATTAAGATTATAATTTTATGTTTTATGCCCCATAGTGTTCTATTAGTTAAGGGTGTTTTTAAATTGTATTCTATTCTGAAAAACAACCTAAGGTCTCTTTTTACAGAACTAAAAAATACATTCAAGTTAAAATATTTATAATTGCATCAGTTGCTAGTTATATGTTTTGATCTTAAGCTCAGGTATACTTTTGTGACTTGAAAAAATATAAAAGTTAACAAAACAAGTCTTTAAGCATTTTCAGGGGCCTCTTGCTCTGTCCCCGTGGGATTGGTCTCCCATGGTAACAGCTGTAACTTAAACTGAGTGTTGTGCTTTGCGTATTTCTTTGTGTTTTTTTTTTTTTAACTTTCACTCCACAAGCTGTTTTACCTCGCCTTAGCCTAAAGGTTTGGGTACAGATGGAGTCCTGAGAAATAAGACTCTGTTCTGATTGCCCACTCTGTGTCACTGTCGCGTAGTGGTGCTCAGTGCATCATTGGGTCCAGTCCTCTCGAAGGTAAGACAGTGGTAGTGATGGTCTGTTACTCTGGACTCAGCCATTGTCCATGTTTGCATTGTCCTGCTTGTTTGGTAGCCGTACGACAACACATGTAACACTGGAATGTCTCTTTTTTAATTCTTGTTTTTCTCATTCCCTTTCACTTACACAGACTCTAGTGCTGGCGGAAAACAGTCCTGGAAGGGATAGTACTGAATATTTTATTATCTTTGAGCCTCGACTGTCAACTTTGTCAAGAACATTAGAATCCTATAGCCTGCCATTTATGTTTTACAATGGTAAGTCTTAGGGATATAGGTTAGTAAACTCTGTTGTTAATGGAGCTTCAGGTACCCTTGCTTTGCCTTCTGTATGCATCATATTACGGCATTAGAAAAGTCAGTTTCTAAGCTATTTAAATTATCTGAAATTTTTTTCTTAGATGTTAAAAAGCAGCAACAAATGGCAGCACTTACGAAGGAAAAGGACCAGTTATCTAGGTCCATCGTTATGTATAGAAGTCTCTTTGATGCCAACAAGCAACTTGTTGATGAAATGAAATGTAAGTCACCCTGTGTGTGCAGGTAATAATAAAGCATTGTCTTTGAGCAGGTGAGGTGGGCGAGACTGTCTCTCTGTCTGCTTGAAAGAAAAGGGTGGTAAGGATAGTTGTTCCTAGGTTGTTTGCAGTTGCTAACATGAAGTGTTCCTTACTTTAATCAAGCTTGTAGCAGACTTACACATTTTAAAAATTGGCAGTTTTCCTCTAGAAATGTGGACCTGTGGAAAGTTTAAAGCTTTTGACAATATTGATAACTAATTTATCTAGCTCTAGTTTCTGGCAAAAGATGTCACTAGGGAATTGATAAGTGATCTAATTCTTAGTTTTAATCATGAGCTCTTTGTATTTTACATACAATAGTAGCATGTGGGCCCACAAGCACTGAAAATGGAATATTTAATTTATTCTTCCATTAGTCCAGAAAATGTTTGCTGTCTTTTAAAATGATATTCATATGCAATTAAAATAAGACATTTGTTAAGTTGTACCATGTTGCCTGTTTTTCATTTGTCAGATGTTTTGTTATAGGTTTTAACTTGTGTTAGTTTTATACCTAACACACACACCCTCACCCCCCGCCCCTTTTCTGAGACAGGATTTTTCTGTGTAGTCCAAGAAATCCTGGAACTCACTCTGTAGACCAGGTTGACCTCAAACTTCACAGAGATCTGCCTGCAACTGGCTCCTGAGTGCTAGGATTAAAGGTGTGCACCACCACTGCCTAGCAAAAGGTTCTTTTATTTTGCCTGAGTGTATGTCTGTGCCTCTTGTCTGTAGAGACCAGAAGAAGGTTTCTAAATCCCATGAAACTGGGGTTACAGGCAGTTGTGAACTGCCATATGAGCACTGGAATTTGAGCCCAGGTTGAATGTAAGAGCAGCCAGTGCTCTTAACCATTCATGTCAGTTGTGTAGTCTGTTTGTAGCTTGTTAACTGTACTCTGAGAGCATATCTGCAGTTCTGTAGCTCACGTGTCCATGTGTGCGTGTGATGCCAGAGCATCTCCCAGTACATTCATTCTGTTTCTCTTGTCATGTATCATTGAACCTTGGGATTTATAACTTAATTGACCATGATCAACTATCAGTTTTTATTTTAATATCAAACATTAAAAGGAAAAAGTAGTTGTAAATTTTTAGAAAGGTATATTTTAGGTACTATTTAAGAAAGCAAAACAAACAACAACAACAACAACAACAAAAAAAAAACAAGGACCTGGACAGATAGCTCAGTCGTTATACACACTGGCTGCTGTTCTAGAAAACCCGGATTCAGTTCCCAGCATCACATGGCAGCTCAGAACTGTCTGTAACTGCAGTTGCAGGGGCCCCAACACCCTCATGCAGACATGCATGTGGACAAACCACCAATGCACATAAAATCAAATAAAATCTTTAAAAAAAAAAAAAAGAATTTTTTCTTTTCTATTTTAGGCCAAGTTGAAGAAGCAAAATTAAAAGAGGTCCAGCTGCGAAATGAACTAAAAGCATGTAATATTGATATTCCTACAACACAACAGGTATAATTTCTAAGTGTATATTAAATTTCTTTATTAAATTCAACTACTATCTTATTAAAAATTCTATAGACTTTTTAACTTTATGTAGTGTGTGCTGTGTGTGTACATACATGTACAATGATCTACACATGAAAGTTAGAGGACAGCTTTTTTTTTTTCTATTTTATTTTTTATTTTTACTACTAGTTTTCTACACAATTAATATTACTTTAATTTCTCATTGTTATATGTTGCCGGTGCTGCTATGCTGTGGTCCCAGGGAGCTGCTCACATTAGCTGCACTTTAAAGATAACATGGGAAAGTGGTGTTAAATGTGTGTTTGTGGGCAGAGATGCCTGAGAGGATACAGTATGCTCCACAATGAGTGATTGTTGCTGACGGACTTGGGTAGGTGTGGCCACCTTCTTGTCATCCCGCCTCCAGGAAGTAGAGAGCGAATCTAGAGGACAGCTTTGGAATTTGTTCTCGCCTTCCATCTTCTGAATTTGGGGACTCAAACTTAAGTCATCAGGCTTGGGAGCAAACATTTGTCCTCTAATCTCTATGTGTGTACCATGGTACATATACATAATACACACACTCAGTATGTTTGATTGGTTTAGTTAGTTATTTTGTGCATATGAGTGTTTTACCTGCATGCAGACTAGATTACCTGGAACTGGGGCCTTGAATTGATTGTGAGCCACCATATGGGTTCTGGAAATTGAACCCTAATCCTTTGCAAGAATAATAAATGCTCTTAACTGCTGAGGCATCTCTTCAGCCCCATGATGTTTTTAAGTAATTCAGAATAGTATAGAAGTCTTCTTAGCTTATTGTCTTCTGTGTGTGATTCAGTTTTAGGGAGAAGACAACTACGTTGTATATTTATTTATGTATATCTTTTCCTGTGTCATGTTTGGTGGGGTTTGTTTTGTTTGCTTTTTGGTAGACAGTCTTGCTAGGGTTCAGACTAGGTTCAGACTCTTTCTACCACCATCTTGTGATTGCTGGGATTACCAATAGACCTGGCTATATTTATATTTATATTATAAATATATTGATAAAATCTTATATTTCATAAGATTTTAGAAAATCATTGAATATATAGCTCAGTGGTAGAGTTTATGGTGTATAAGAGCCTAACTTAAATCCCAGTATTGCCCTTTTTCCTCCTCAAAGAAGGCTTTCTCTCTTTGGGAATATAATTTAGTAATAGAGTACTTTCCTACCATGTCATGATCTTAAGTTTGTGACCAAATGTCCCTGATAGATATTTTCCATCAGTATTAACTATAGTTTTGTTGCTTATAATATATTGTCTATTTTAATAACTGGGCAGTGGTGGTGCACACCTTTAATCCCAACACTTGGGAGGCAGAGGTGGGGGGAATCTCTTGTCAGTTTGAGGCCAGCCTGGTTTGCAGAGTAAGTTTTAGAACATCTAGGGTAACACAAAGAAACCCTGTCTCAGAAAACCACCATAATCAAAGAAAAACAACTTTCTCAAGTATTCCAAATTACTGGTTTTTCACTGTCTTAGGCTGCCTGTTATTAAAAAAAATTGACCTTGTAGATAAATTTTCTTTAATTACAGATACCTCATATTGAAGCACTTTTGGAAAAAAAGATAGCAGAACAAAGTGAACTTAAAAAAAAGCCCAGGAGATCATGCACTCTTCCAAACTACACCAAGCGCAGTGGAGATGTTTTGGGAAAGGTTTGTGATTTAAGTTTTAAGAAATAGTTCATCGTTGTTACTTGTTTTGTTTAAAATGTCTGTCCTCCCTCCCGAGCCCAGTTCTGAGGGCTGAGTCCAGATCCTTGCATACACTAGGCAGCATTCTCCTACTGAGCTACACCGCCAGTCAGCACATCTGTTTCTTACTTTTTCCCATTAGTACCTTATAAAGTTAGAAAACCAGGGCAGATGCTATGATATGTCTATGGTGAAATAAAAGCCTTATTTCTAGACAAGTTTGTGATACCAGGTCAGAGAACAATAAATGGTAGGCCTAATTTTACCAACACAATGCCTAGATTTTAGAGGTGCGGTAATTTCCCAATAGGTTTAACGCAAGAATGCTTGTGACCACAGCAAGTATTTGTCAGTAAGAAAATGATTTGTTCTGATTCTCAATAAAGCAATGCTATTTATTTGTAACATTTAAATAGCTTAAAGGTATTTTAAATAATATGCTTAATGAATCTTGAACCTCTGTTTTTATTGCATATCTTTAAGTGTACTTCATGATTACCAAGACCTTCCCTATTGGAGACATTGAAGTGTAAAATAAGTGTGTGTTTAATTAGTTGACAAACTTTGCATTATTGTTATTTGCTTATTTTTCAAATTTGCTATTGGTTAATCTATAGAAAATTTTTCTAAAAAATTAACAGAATAGGCAGTTTGATGGATTCCAGTCAGTGTAAATTTTCCAGCTTGAGGAATCTTGTTTTTATTTTTAGTTTTCTATTTGTTTTTCTTTTTGTGTAGCTTGAATTAATCTTAACCTCTATAATCCTTCTGTCTCAGCCTGCTAATTGCTGGGGTTGTAGATGGATACCAAAACATTTGACTGATGTTTCTTTTATTCATGTTTTATTCTTATTGCTGTTCTCTTGTGGTAAAAGTTTTAAAAATTGTTTTTTTTTTTTTTAATAAATTCCTGTTAAAATGGCTTCAGATCGCACATCTAGCACAGATTGAAGATGATCGCGCCGCAGTGGTTATCTCTTGGCATCTGGCAAGTGACATGGACTGTGTGGTCACCCTGACCACTGATGCTGCACGCTCTATCTATGATGAAACGCAAGGTCGTCAGCAGGTGTTGCCCCTTGATTCTATTTATAGGAAAACTGTTCCAGATTGGAAAAGGTTAGGAAAAAAATAAGAAAGTTTGTTGTTTTGTAGTGCTTGGGGTCAAACCCAGGGCCTCACACATGCTGAATACAAGTTAAACTACCTTCTCAGTAAGCCTTTGAATTTAAATGATGTGAATTTTATTGACATAACAGACTTGTGTTTGAGTTCCTACTTTTCTTTTGACATTCTAACTCATAATCCATTACAAGCCTTTACCTACCATACTGCTATTAAATTTGTACTCATTAGACAGCATAGGAAATCAGCACATCAAAATAATTGTGTTGATAAGGACAATAATTGGTGTGTTCAGGTGTATGCAAGTACACATGCACATGTGTGTGTTTGTATGTGTAGACCAGGAGTGGACCTTGGGTACCATTTGTCAGGAGGCATTCATCTGTTTGTGAGACAATTTCACTAGCTTTGGGGCTCACAGATTCTGCTAGATTGGCTAACTAGTGAGCTTCAGAGATCCAACTGTTGCCACCTGACTGTACCAAGTTCTCTCTCCAACCCTAAAGGTAATACTTTCTATGAGAAAACATTTCCATTGAGGAATGCCTATTATATCTTTGTAATTGCTGAAGACCCAGTGGGCAGGTGCTAGAGAGATAGCTCAGTCAGTAAAGACATTGCACTGTCATAAAGAACTGGGTTGGGACTCCCAGTTGAAAACCAGATGTGGCGCACATCTATCTATGATTCCTTTGCTCAGGAGGCAGAGCAGGAGAATCCCTGAAGCTCATTGGTTAGCTAGGCTAGCCAAATCATTGAGTTCCAGGTTAAATAAGAGATCCTGCTGAAAAAATAGAGTAATCGAGGAAGCCACCTGACCCTGTCCTTTGGTCTACACACACACCCGAGAATCTTGTGCTTATTCACAAGAACTATACAAGATCAAGATCAGACCAATCTACATTCTAGCATGGAGGAGGAAGGGGCTCACACGCACCCATGTTGTCAGGGTTTCTGTCCAGCCCGATTCCCACAATTGTTAAGACCCAAAGGAATCACACAGAGGTCTACATTATATTATAAACTGATTGGCCCATTAGCTCAGGCTTCTTATTAACTCTTATAACATATTAGCCCATTATTCTAGTATATGTTAGCCCCATGACTCGGTACCTTTTTCAGCGAGGCAGTCACATCTTGCTTCTTCTGTGTCTGGGCCAGGACCACAAAGGAATGGGCTTCCTTCTTCCCAGAATTCTCCTGTTCTCATTGACCCACCTCTACTTTCTGTCTGGTTGTTCCACCTAAACTTCCTACCTGGCTATTGGCCAATCCGCGTTTATTTAAAATATAATTGACAGAATACAGACCATGGTCCCACACCACACCCACCCCTAGTTGAGGACCTATTGACAATTAATGGATTTGGAGGCAGGAAGAGTCACTTTTCTTTAAGGATGTGGCCCTGTTAAGTTGACCACGCTCCGTGGATATAACCCTACACCCATGAATATATCGACAACAAATATTGGACTTGGTGGATTATATTAAAAAAGAAGGTAGGCAGGAAGAGGATCTGGGAAGAGTTAGGGTAAGAAGTGTTGCATGTATTACATTCTCAAAATAATTATAAAAATACTAAAACTTAATATAGGCAAGAATGAATTTGATGTTTAGGATTAAAGTTTGCTCTAGTATGTTGGCTCTGTTATTGTTTAGTATCCTTATACTCCCTCTGAGGAAGATGGATTTCACTTTTTGTTGTTGCTTTGTTTGTTTGAGACAGAGTCTCTGTGTAGCCCTGACCATCCTGGAACTCTCTGTAAATCCTGCTTTCTCTGGCTCCCAAGTGCTGAGATTAAAGATGTGCACATAGATTTAAACACAATATAAGACAGGGAGAGAAGCATGTAAGAATAGGCCTATAGGACATAGCACACGATGTTTGCTGGGTTGTTAAGAGAGTCACTATAGCAGATCCTCATGGCAGTCGTCATTGCTAGGAAGAATGTGTGATCACTTAGGAATATGATTTGGGTCGTATAGGTGGGTCACGTGTCACAATATGCATATATTTATTTTTTCTAAGTGTATTCATTGATTATAAATAGTTATGTATGCTTTACTTAGTACTTTTTTGTTATTTTGTTTTTGTTTCTAAATTTAGACCTCTACCTCATATCCGAAATGGTAAATTATATTTTAAACCCTTTGGAAATCCAGTCTTTGCCCGAGATTTGTTAACATTCCCAGATAACGTTGAACACTGTGAAACAGGTAAAAGACTGTTACTTCATTTTGTTCAGCTGTTCATTTGTGATAGAAATCTAAAAATTGTTAACTGTGAAAAATTACATTCTTATAAATACTACTTTCATCAATATTTATTTCTGTATATTTTGATGTTTTTAGTTTTTGGTATGCTGTTAGGAGACACCATTATTTTGGATAATCTAGATGCAGCCAATCATTATAGAAGAGAGGTATGTACTTTATTTTTTTTTGTCAAGTCACTTTATTTAAAGCACTGGGAAATAAAAAGAAGACATCACACAGCTATATTAGTATGGCGACTTAGCCAAGCCTATGCCTAGACCCAAAGTCTGTGCATCTCAGCGAGCTCCTCGCGGAACAGCTGCTCACAGGCTTTCTGCTTTCACTACCAGTTGCATTTCTATGCACATTCTCCTTTGTTTCTTTTACCCACGCTGTACTCACACCCATATGTTTGCTTGTTTGTACACTGTAGGCTGGGGATCCACATAGACAGAGAAAATGTGTTTTATTTTGCTTTTTCTTTGGGTGACCTTGCTTAATATTTTGAATTCTTTGTAAGCCTACCTATTTTCCTGAAACTTTTGATTCTGTTTTCTTTCTTTTCTTTTTTTAAAATTTATTTTAGAGCTAAGTTGTGTGCTAGATTTTTTTTGGGAGGTGGGGAGGGTCATTCATCTTTTGGGCAACATGGTGAGCTCTAGGCCAGCCTAGCATGTACTGAAGAAACACAGTGTGTCATACCTAAAGACCGCATCATCAGGTTAGAGCAGTGCTCTCTGCCTTTCAATAGAGCTCCTCATGCTGCTGTGACCCAACTATAAAATTACTTAGCTGCTACTTCATAACTGCAGTTTTGCTAGTGTTATGAATTGATATGTTACCAGTGTGGATCAAAACCCAAAGAACCACTAGATCATAGAGCCAAGAGCCTAATGGGTTTTAGCATAATGACTTTGAGAGAACACGCTTCTCGTTTCTTTGGACCTTTGAAGGCAGCTATACTCACAAGCACTTAACATCTTTGGAAGAGAGGAGTTTGCCATTGTATGTGTTCTTAATTGTTGCATAACAAACATCCTTTCGGTTCATAGACTTTTGTATTAGTTAAGGATTTTTTCTTTGGTTTTTTGTTGTTGTTGTTTTGAGACAGAGTTTCTCTCCATAGTCCTGGCTGTCCTGGTATTTGCTTGCTTTGTACACTAGGCTGGCCTTGAACTTTAGAGAACCACCTGCTTCTGCTTCCTGAGTGCTGGGAATAAAGGTGTGCACCACCAACGCCTGGCTCTACCAATTTCTTTTTAATAAGTCATTTATATTTAATAAGTCATTTATAATTGTTTCAAAGCTGAATAAAAAAGATTGATCAATATCTTAGTAACATTGTTAAGTTTCAGTAGCTTTGTTATTTTTCTTTCAAAATTTTTCATGCTTTTATAACAACATTTCAACTCTTGATATTACTCCTTTTCAGTCTCTCCAACAGTTATAAGTATTCTCCAGATTTGTTCAGTAAACAGTTCACTCTTAGAACCTGACTGTATGTTTGTTGATAATAGTGCAGTAAGGTAGGATCATGAAAATTGAAGAAAAAAATGACGGTAATCTTTTCAAAATTGTCACAAAAGAAAGCCCAGTTGTTCTTTCTACTTGAGACTTACAACTATCCCCTCCCATATTGTGTTTATCTTCTAATAAGGGCATAATAAGTCTGTAAATCTAGGTGTTTGTTACTGAATATGATAATATATCCTTAAAACTGACTGAGCATTGATAAATGGATGGTATTTTGTGTGTGTGTGCACATATGTGCATATGTATATGGAGGACAGATGTTGACAGATGTCTTCCTCAATTGCTTCCCCACCATTTTTTTAAAACAAGACTTCTCACTGAACCTGGAGCTTATCAGTTGACCAAAGTAACTGACCAGCAAGTCCCAAGAACCCACCTCTGCCCTCCCAGATGTGTTGTTTACAGATGTGTGCCTCTGCACCTGGCCACTTAAAATAGTCTTGGGAACCCAAACTTGGGTCCTCTTAGCACAATCTTTTCTGAGTGACCATCTCTCCAGCCCCCATTTATCTGTCTGTCAGTTTTTGTGATGGATGTTTTGCCTGCATATATATCTGTGTACCACTTTTATGTCCAATCCCAGAAGAGTTTAGAAGGGTATGTTAGGGTCCATGGGATTAGAGCCACCTATGGGTCCTGAGAATTGAACCTGGATTCTATGGAAGGACAGCTGAGCCATCTCTGCAGCCCCAATCCCAGTTACTGTCTTTTATGTTAATCATTAGAAAGCACATAAATCCAAATAAAAACCAAGAATAAATCATAATTATTTCTTTTACCAAGCAAGTGTCTTAGTTAGGGTTACTGTTGCTGTGAAGAGACACCTTGACCATGGCAACTTTTATAAGAAAAACATTTAATTGGGGTGGTGGTGACTTACAGTTTCAGAGGTATAGTCCATTGTCTTTATGGAAAAACAAGACAGCATGCAGGCAGGCATGGTTCTGGAGAAGTAGTTGAGAGTCCCACATCTTGCTGGCAACAAGAAATGGTCTCTGACAGTGGGAGTAGCTTGACAATATAAGCAACCTCAAAAGCCAACTCCCACAGTGGCACACTTCTTCCAGCAAGGACACACCACTCTAAGAAAGCTACACACCTTCTAATAGTGCCACCTGCCTTCAGGGGACATTTTCTTTCAATCTTCCCGCCCCCCAGTAACTTTGAATCTGCAAATTCTTGGCTCACTAAATATAAGATTTTTTTCAACTAAGCCATGCATGGTAGCATGTGCTTGTAGTCCTAGCCCTCAGCTGGCTCAGAAGAGGAGTGTGAGGTCAAGACCAGTGTAGTCACATGGTCACACTACACATACAGCAAAACAGAACAGAAATGGGTGATTACTTGAGTTATTTTATTGCATGTTAGGCTTTTTTTAAAGCTAGGTTCAAATACATACGTACATACGTACGTACGTACGTACGTACATACATACATACATACATACATACATACATACATACATACATAACAAAACTAAAAGTGCCAGTTTTCTGGAAGGGCTCTAGGAAGTGCCTCTGGGATTGTGTTTCCTCACTTTTTTACTCCTATAAATTGTATATAATTTATGTAAATATTTACTGTTAGATATTTGAAATGTGCTGAATTATAGTGCTCTTGAGTCACATTTGGGGTAGGGTGCGCACACTGGCCAGAGAAGGGTGTTAGGTATGGTGCTGCAGTTACTGTCCATCCAACTTTTCTCTTGAGTCGGGGTCTCATTGAACCTGGAACTTGCTTTTGGGGGGGGGGTCTGACTGATCAACAAACGCCACTGATCCTCCTGTTTCCATAGCCTCCCACCCCTCACAGTAGGGATTGTGAGTACAGCCACCTTACCTGTTTTATGTGGGTGCTGGAAATCCAGACTCTAATCCTCATGCTTTTTTTATGGCAAAACATTCTTACCACTGCATCATGTCTCCTGCCCCCTCAGTCACTTGTTAATGTGTTCTGTTTCACTGTGTGGATGTGCTACAATGTATGTAACTTACTCAGACATGTTAGCTTACTGGATTTCATGAAGACTGTTTGAGTACACATACTTGTAATTATTTTGAGGATTTAAATGCTTGTAAGAGGAATTACTGACAACTCCTTCAGAGATCATGAAATGCTAAATACAGTGAGATATTTTTATTCTAATTGGCGAGCTTAGTTCTTGGCTCCTTCTCCCCCTTGTTGTTGAAGCCAGCGTTTGAAAACTGACCGGTGGGCTGGAGAGATGGCTCAGTGGTTAAGAGCATTGCCTGCTCTTCCAAAGGTCCTGAGTTCAATTCCCAGCAACCACATGGTGGCTCACAACCATCTGTAAAGAGGTCTGGCGCCCTCTCTGGCCTTCAGGCATACAGACAGAATATTGTATACATAATAAATAAATATTTAAAAAAAAAAAAGAAAAGAAAACTGACCGGTGCTCTGCTTGTCTAGGGACTTCACCAGTCCATTTTCACACACCCTTAGATTATAAATTATGTCATTTATTTCTTTACTTGCTTTAAAGCAATCGGAGTTGGTTTCTTTCTAATTGGTATCTGTGTGCCGTCAATAGGTTGTTAAAATCACACACTGCCCCACATTACTGACCAGAGACGGAGACCGTATTAGAAGTAATGGGAAGTTTGGGGGCCTGCAGAATAAAGCTCCTCCAATGGACAAACTTCGGGGAATGGTCTTCGGAGCTCCAGTACCAAAACAGTGTATGGTCTTGGGGAAAGAAATCGGTAGGTTAAATATGGGGTGAGTTTTTGTTTAGTTTATTTGCATTGTTTTAAGACAGAGTCTTGTGTATCTCAAGCTGGCTGGGAATTCACCATATAATTTAGTATGGCCTTGAGTTTATTGACCTCCTGTCTCCACCTCAGGCATTTATCACAGCACACCTAGTATCTGGTGCTGGGGACTGACCTGAGGACCTCGCGCATGCTAGGAAAGCCATCTGCCAACCAGGCCACAGCCCCAGCTCCAGAAGATAGCTTAGTTTTTCCTTTTTCCTTCTCTTTCATTTTTTTCTTCAGATGACAGAAGTATCTCTTCAGGATTTCCTATTATTTATCTTTCTGTTTTGTTTTGTTTTTAGTGCTGGGTGGTCAAACCTGGGGTCTTACGTTTGTTAAATAAGCATTTTACTACCGAACTACATCTGAATGAGTATCTAAATGCAATTTCTGATTTGACTTAACATTCTCTTTATAAGGGTTTATGTTTTCAGAATCTAATGTGACAAATTAACCAGTAACCAATATAAATAATGTAAAATACTTTTGTTCTTACAAAAATCTATTGTATATCAAGTAGTTGAAATACTACTTCCTTTGAAATAATACTTCTTCCTTTCTTTATTGAATTATTAAAAGAGAGAGGTAGTTCAGGGAGTAAATAGAGTACTTATCTGCCTTTTTTTTTTTATTATGTAGTAAGGAATATTCTGCCTTGTTGAATTAACAGTTTGTCAGACAATCATTTGTTTTTGTCTCAGTTCATTCATTAAGAGTTTTTGAGCCAGCCATGGTACTGTGTACCTGCACTGACTACTTGGTAGACTGAGTCAGGAAAGCTCACTTGTGCCTATGAATTTGAGATTAGCTTGGTTCAAATAGCAAAACCCTATCCAAAAACATATTTTTCTCCTAATGTATATAATATGGACCCTTCACCACTTCTATTATCTCCCAGCCTCCTTCAGGTCATCCCGTCTTATCACCTGAATCTGCTCTGAAGTGCGTGCATACTCAACAGGAAGTCCCTGCATGCGATTACCTTATAGATTCCTGTTTTTAGTTTATGAAGTTGTACTGTGCATGACTATCTATATTTACTACCCTCAGTAATTTCTTAATTTTAGCCTTTTTTATAGGTATCATAAAATTTGCCTCTCCTTTTGGGGGGGGGCGGGGGTTAGAGACAGGGTGTAGCTTTGGAGCCTGTCCTGGAACTAGCTCTTGTAGACCAGGCTGGCCTCAAATGCACAGAGATCTGCCTGCCTTTGACTCCCGAGTGCTGAGATTAAAGGCGTGTAACACTACCACCTGGCTAAAATTTGCCATCTTAACTTCATTGTATAATTTAGTATTAAATACTCAAACTTTGCTGTACAGAGTATCCCCCAAAGTACATTTTGCAGAACTGAAACTTAGTATCTTCCCATCCCTTTCTCCTTTCTGTATCATTCTACTTGGAATTCTCTCTATGAAATTGACTATTCTAGATAACCCATAAAGGGGAAGTGTGTTAACGTGAGGTCAGGGCTCATCCACTGTAGCAAGTGGTTGAGTTTCCCTTCCTGGTAACAAGAGTTGATCCTCCACTGTATTATGTGTATCATAGTTTGCTCAGAATAAAAATGGGGCCTTGAGGCGTCAGGCAGGCCTTGGGTGTCTTCCGCTCGCTCGGGCCAGAGGAAGGTAATTTTTATTTTATTTTAGGTTTTTCGAGAAAGGATTTCACTGTGTAGCCCTGGCTGTCCTGGAACTCACAGAGATACACCTGCCTCCCTCTGCCTCCTGAGTGCTGGGATTAAAGGCATATGCCACCAATGCCTGACGAAAATCACACTTTCACATACAAAAAAAACTTAAATCCTCATGAATGCTGGGATTAGTAATTGGTCATCAGATATGGCTCACACGTAGTTTTAAAACCTCAGATAAGATGAGAAACACCTTAGACATTGTGTGTACGAGTCTAAGCAATGAGAAAAGTGATTCTAGAACCATCTAAACTGTAGCCACTTAAAACTGGACAGGGTATAGAATATAATCTCTGCGTTATTTAATATCTAGTAAATCATACAGATAGGCAATAATAGTCTCAAAGCTGAGTAAAAGGAGTTTTGTACGGAGTAAATGTTCTGAAAGCCACATGCTTTAGCAAGTGTGTAAAGGGCCTGTTTGTTGAAACAGTGGCTCGGTTCACTTGCTCCCTCTTCCCTTTCTTCCTCTTGTGTAGTGAGAACGTGCATGAGGGCTTACTGTCTGCGCAGCAGCAGTTAATACTGTGTTTTATTACAAGTCAGGGGATAGTGATTTTGGGCATTACTATTGAGTGTTCTTCCTCTTTCATATCTTCTCTGACTGTCTGTGTTGAGTAGTAGTGAATGCTTTGTGTCAGCCCGCATGTAAAAATGTCCAAGCACTTTCATATAGAAAACTCTAGGTGTCTTGGGTTGTGATTCGGTGGGGTGGCATTTGTCTAATATGTTCAAGGTCCTGGGTTCTAGCCCCAGAACTACAAAAAATGAAATAAAAAGAATGGAGAGTGGTAATTGAAAATTCGTTCCTGATCCAGAAATAAATTCAGTCAAAGAAAATTAAAATGTAACTATCAGGTGTTGTCTCTACTATACTTGTTTTTTTTACTCAGTGATGCTGTTCCTTTTTCTAAAACATGGATTTGTTGTGACATTAGCTTTTTATTTAAATATCTGCTTCTTTGCAGATCTTATTCAGCAGTACCGCACTGCTGTGTGCAAGCTGAACACTGTGAACAAGGATTTGAGCAATCAGTTACAGTACCTTCACACTCCTGATATGAAGAAGAAGAAACAAGAACTTGATGAACAGGAAAAGAGTCTGAAACTAATAGAGCAAAAGCTCGGTATATGTTTACTTTCTGTTAACTTCATGTTTGACAGTAGATGACCAGTCCAGCTTGAAAAGAAAGACTGCAAATGATTCAGAACTTGACCTGATTTCTGAACCACCGCGCTCTCTGATAAATGCTTAAGACTATTCTCTCAGGAATAGTGTCTGAGTTAAGGTTTCTGTAGCTGTGGTAAACACATGGCCAAAGGCAAATTGGGAAGGAAAGGGTTTATTTCAGCTCCCAGCTTACAGCCAGTCATCCAGGGAAGCCGGGGCAAGAGAGGCCATGGAGAAACACTTCCGACCATCTTGCTTCCCATGGCTAGTTTAACTTACTTTTTTCTCTAACATAGGGCTGCTTAGAGGTGACACCACCCACAGTGGCCTGGGTTCTTCCACACCAAGACAGTGCCCTACAGACATGCCTGCAGGCCAGTCTGATGGAGGAATTCCCCAGTTGTAGGCCCCTAATCCCAGCTGGCTCAAGTTGATATTTGTTAGGAGATTTTTGGTATTGTTCGTTGTTTTTCATAAGTTACTGTATATGTTTGCTTTTCCTGTTCTCCAGTTTGTTCCCTTTTCTTCACAGGTATGACTCCTGCATGGAAGTGTAATGACTCATTCTGTCACTCACCAAAAATTGAGTTGACAGAGTGTCCAATTCCTACAAAAAGAATGAGAAGAGAATCCACCAGACAGAATAGGTGAGCATATTGTGACCCAATTACCATTGGTTAGTTTATCAAAACCCTGTGTTGTTGTACTTTCAAATTATTGTAGGTTTATTTCTAAATTTCCTGAGGTAGATTTGTATTTTAAAAACAAAAGCAGGTTTGGGGTGATAACTTAGTAATACAGGGCTTGTCTGGTGTGTGAGCTCCTCCAAGTTTTGATCACATGATATTTCTGTATTTTATTAGGTCACAGAATCATTGTACTCTCTTAGGAAGTCTCATTTTCTTAGTGATGCTTTACTGTTTGGAAATGTTACGTGTTTTTCTGTTACTGAAAGTCACTAGAGAATGAAGTTGCTTTTATGTTTGGAGTGAGTTTCCGTATACTGCACTCTATTTTGGAATCACCAATTTTTAAAATAGTAGTATGTGCAGCATGAGTTCTAATTGGTCTTAATAAATAAAATCTGGAATCAGATATTAAGGGGTGAAAACTGAAGGATCAGAGAAGCAGTGTGGACAGCCACTAGGGAGACCTTTTACCTGTACGAATGCTCAGACTGAAGGGGCGATCCTGTCCTCAGACTGTCCTCTCAGACTGCACTGAGCTCTTGGCTCCTCCTGCCTTACTTTCCTTTCTCCACCCAGCCATATCCCTCCCTGTCTCCACCTCCCTAGTGCTGGGTTTAAAGGCATAGGACTATCGAGTACTGGGATTAAAGGTGTGAGTGACCACTGCTTGGTCTCAAGTGACTTAACTCTACACGCTGATCTTCAGACAAGCTTTATTTGTTAAAATGGAAACAAATTGAGTCACCATATTTCCCCTTTTTGTCTAAAATTTAAAAAGAAGGCGAGAGCCACACTTCAACCCCAAAGCCAGCTTTAATTTTTAATTGGAGTAGGACTACAAAAAGACCATTTACATTGTATGTCTGTAGAGAACAGCAGAAATAAGTATTTGGGAAGATTTATGAAATTCTGTCTGGTTTGAAATGTGATATACCAATAGGTCAACTTACTCTTTTTCTTGGGATAGTTTTTTCTGGATGATTTGTCCTTTTTCTTCAGATGTCTCATTTGTCCAGTGGTCTTTGAATTACTTAGCTGGATGCCTTTAATTCTCCTGAAAAGGCAGGAACCAAAACCCTTCCCTAACCCTAGTTTTGGGGAGGATCCCTTTTGGCAAGTTACATCTGATGGAATGAAAAGCCTTTGTTAGTTTTCTAGGCTAGTTCAGATTAAATGGCCGTGCTGCTTGGTGAACTCTCATCTCCTCTAATTGAGAGGTGTCTCTTGTTCAAATTGAATCTTTATCAATTTTGATGGTATCCATAGTTTTTCTTCTTGCAAAACCCCTTCCTCAATGAAACCCATGTCCTAGTTTCCATTCTGAGGTCAACATATCTTTAAGGTATACCGATTGATTTAATTCCATAGTTTTTTCCTACTACCCAATGTCTCTTCACAGCTGTTGTACCTTTCTCATTAACATTTAGAAAATTCAAAGATAATAAAGCATTATGCAGTCTATTTCTCTGGGTCTCTGTTACCTCTTTCTGTTTAGTTAACATATTCCTTAGAGTTTGATTTGTTCCTTCTATAACTGTCTGCCCTGTAGGGTTTTGTGGTATACCTGTAACATGCTTTATATTATAATAAACAAAAAAAAATTTTATTTTCTTAGAGATATATGTTAGAGCATTTTCTGTCTTTATTTGTACATGTATACCCATGATGGCCATAACTTCTAGCAAATGTGTGATTACCAAAATCAGTCTTTTCCAAACTCAAAGCAATTGCCCACTGAAAACCTGAATATAGGTATCAATAGTGTGGTGTACATATTTTAGTTTTCCAAATTCTACAAAATGGAACATATCCATCTGCCATATTTCATTTCTTTGAGTACCCTTTGGGTTACTTCCTGCAGGTTGTGGTATTTGGTTGTGTAAAGAACAAATAGGACATTTGCTAATAATTTCCTTGGCTTGTGGTCATGTGATGGAGAAGTCTTTTTTAAAACCTTTGCTGTTGACATGATTGATTTTTTTTTTTTTTTTTTTTCGAGACAGGGTTTCTCTGTGGCTTTGGAGCCTGTCCTGGAACTAGCTCTGTAGACCAGGCTGGTCTCGAACTCACAGAGATCCACCTGTCTCTGCCTCCCGAGTGCTGGGATTAAAGGCATGCGCCACCACTGCCCGGCTCGAGAAAAACATTTTTAAAGAACTACATTTGCCAATATGGCCTTTAATATGTAGGAAGAAGCTCATATAGAAAATTAGCCGTCCTTGTTTAACGCAGTGGTGTTAGGGTTAAAGGCAGTGGTGGAAGCTCCTCCCTTTGCATCCTTTGTGTCTTTTGTTAAACAAGACACAAGGAAAAATTGTCTAAATGACTGATGAGTGACTTCGCATCCTGCCCTCAGCCTGTCCTTTCAATTTTTGTCAGTGTGAGAGTGTTTGAAGCTAAGTATTTAGAAATTCGTTTTGTTTCCTTGAACTCCATGGTCCGCTTATGGACATCAGAGAGTGGTTTGCAGTGGTTCAGCTGCCTTCCATGGTGCCGACCCTGGGGACCAAGCTCAAGTTGTCATGTTACCTGCTGGCCTGAAATAGCCTTAACAGTATTCAAATAGCAGATTGGATTTGTGTATTTGTAAATTTTTTACTTGTTTATGCTAATTTAACAAAAATCCCATATTGTGTTTTGTCAGTCCCATGTATGTTATTGGCTGGAAAAAAACACTTTATATTCTATGAAACATTACAGAACTATAACTTAACCATGGTATTTGAGGGTGTGTAGTGACATTTCATTTGTGTTTTAATAAATAAAACAACCTGAAAGTCAGAAAAGCAAAACAGTCAACCGCTGACTCTTAGCTCTACCTCAGCCTGAAGTGACAATCCTGCCTCCATGATCTCAGAATGAGACTTTGTGTGAGAGCTGTCTCCTCCCGTTTTACAATCCTCCCTAGGGCTTGGAGTAAAGGCGTGCACCACCCTGTTTCTGTGGCAAACTAGTGTGGCTACTGGGATTAAAGGGTGTGTCACCACTGCCTGGTCTGTAAGGCTGACCAGTGTGGCTGTTTTACTCTCCTGATCCCCAGGCAAGCTTTATTTATTAAAATACAAATGGAATATCACTACAGGGGTGTCTGAGTTTAAAGGGTGTTAGTGTGAAAGAGCATGACTCTTAGTTTATACTTGAGATAGGGTTTCGTCATTCAGTAAAGGGCTTGGTGGTCAGGAGCACTTGTTCTTGAGAGCATGACATGATGGCTCACCATTGTCTGTAACTCCAGTTTCAGGGAATTAGACGCCTCTCCTGATCTCTGTGATCCTGTGTGCATGTGATGCACACATGGAACTCAGGCATGCACACTAAAACAGAGATGTAGATACTTTCATAATCATAAGTTAGCATTTTTTAAAATGTTTATCTCTGTTTTGAGGTACTGTCATTAGAAAATTTGGTATTCAGTTGTATCTGCATAAAAACACATACATACCAAGGCACTCGTTGTGTGCGTGAGAGCTGGGGTGGTCAGAGAGGCAAACCTCTCCGCACTCACCTGCATCCCCAGCCAGTTCTTGAGCAGTCAGGTAGTAAATAATGTACAGTTTTATCTCAGATTGTACTGCTCAGAGAACTGAAATTCAGATTGTTCATGTATCTGTAGACATAGCACACACTATTGATTGTTTGCATGCATATGAGATATGTGTGATTACTAGATAATTAAAGATTGTATTAATTGTTTACACTAGGGATCAGAATTAGAGCATAATTCCGTGTGATATCTAAGCATTCTGAGATGATCAAGGAATTAGGAGAGTAAGTCACTGGTATATAAATCATGGTTTTTGTTTTTCTGCTTCAGGATTGTAACTAAAGCAGATGCATGAAAGGAGGTGGGGAATAAAGACAGTGAGCTCACTAAGAGTACCTTGCTTCTTTATCTCTTTTAGAAGACCAAAAGGTGATGTACCAAACTGAGCGTTCCTGAAGATAGTAAAAGAGTCTTAGCAAGAATTTCCTGTTCCTCCAGATGGGCCTGGAAGCAGCTGTTCAGTGACAGAGCCCCATTGGGCTGTACAGATTTACTGGAACGAGTCCAGCCATCATGTCCTTTGGGTGTTAGCTCGCAAGTGTACATTCTTAGCCACAGATGGCCAAGCTGGCACAGAAGCATTTATCACCCTGAAGATGTGTAAGCCTCCTGTTTCTCAGTGCAATCATGGCTGTATGAGAACTGTTTCTTAAAAATAACCTTTTTTATTGCTTCTTTGTGAACTTATTTAACAAACACATTTTGTCATTTTGTGTAAGGAAAGTTCTAGAGCTAGATATTTAATTGTAAATGTGTGCGGAAAGTTGAATCTGCATTAAAATGGAGGAAATGCAGTTGTCTGGGAATTTACATGGAAAATGAATAGAGGGTGATAGGAGAGCCTGAAGATTGTATACTGGATATGAGTAAGGTGCGTAACTTTTATAAGTCATATTTGAATTTATTAATACTAGATCTATAGCCTCAGCTTTAATTCTTCATTTACATTATTTTCTAATTTTTTACTGCTATTTTTAAGAGGTTAAAGAAAATATACATGAATGCAATATGAGTTTGTTAGCAAGCTGTTGTATAAACATTTAATTGTGTATTAACCCAAACTAACATGTTGTGTGTGTCTCCGTAAGTTCGAGACTTTTGGTCTGTGATGTTATTTTGTAAGGAATACTTTTGGTACAGTTTTCTGTCCCAGGAAATGTATGTTTTTTAATCCTTTTTGATTATGCAGCAAGGTTAATAAAGTCATTTCTCCTCCCAAATTAGTGTTTTCCTTTATTTCTTCTGTATAAGCTACCATAGCAAGAAGTATTGGCACAGCTCCTCTGTGTTGTTGGACTCAATAGGTTGAAGAAAGAAATAAAACAGCAATAATAGAATCAGTTACCATGAAGACTGGCTTCCTGGCTATGGAGGAGCACTCCTGTAATCCTAATATTTGATATTTGAAAGCCAGACGATCAAGATCCAAGGCCAAGCTTGGAATCATAGCAAGTTCAGGGCTATGTGAGACCCTGTCTTAGAAGATCTGAAAATTTTCTAAAAATTCAGCTTGGCGTTTCTCTCTGTCATAGGGAGGAATGGGCAGCCCCAGGCGGATCAAGGGGGGGACTCACGTGCTTCCCCCTCTGCAAACTAATTCCTGTTGGTCAGAAGCCATACACTGCCCGCTTGGCAAAGGACAAGGCAACGCTGCTCTAGCTGAGGAGTCTCTGAATCTTTAAACTGTTGGCAAGGGTTGGAGCGAGGGAATTTGAGAGAAAGCTTTAGTGAATGTGGAATGGATTATTTGTCAAGAGTGAAAGAGAAGCAGAAGAGAAAAGTAATAGACACGTAGACCTTGAAGATGAAAAACTCAGGAAAGGAGTGAGAATGAAGAAGAGAAAACAGGAAAGCATGACCGAAGAGATCCTTCATGAACTCTGCACCCCAGATGACCGGAAGGACTCAGTAATGTGAGAAATACACATTTCCTCAACGCAGTTGTGCACAGTTCCACACAAATACCAGTGACCAGAGAACTAATAAAAGACTTGAAAATGTCTGGAATGATTGTGGAAATTCAGCCAAAAGTAAACCTTGAGCCTCCAGGCCCACTTCTCTTTTCTGTTTTTTTTTTTTTTTTTCTCTGTCTGCTTCCCACCGTGATAACCATGGACTAACCCTCTAAAATGTAAGCAAGACTGTTGTAGAATATTAGTTTAAGATGTGTTACATTGGTTTATGCTGTGTTACATTTGTTTTAATGATGCAAAGATGTGTTGCATTCTTTTATGTTACATTTTTTATGAATCTGAAGCTATTATTTCTTTGCCTGTTATTGGACACCTGATGGTCTAATAAAGAGCTGAAGGGCCAATAGTGAGGCAGGAGAAAGGAAGGCTGGGCTGGTAGGCAGAAATCTGGGAGGAGGAAAAGAAGGGGCAAGAGAGAACAAGGAGAGAAGGACCCTAGGGGCCAACCACACAGCCACCCAGCAGGCTACAGAGTAAGAAATACGAAGGGTACACCGAAATAGAGAAAGGTAAAAGTGCAGAGGCAAAAGGTGGATGGGATAATTTGAGTTAAGGAAAGCAGGCTAGAAACAAGCCAAACTGAGACCGGGCATTTGTAAGAAAGACTAAGACTCTGTGTGTGATTTATTTGGGAGCTGGGTGGCAGCCCCCCCCCCCCCAGAAAAAAAGCCCAAAGAGTAAAAAACAGCATACGCCTCCAATTAAATTCTTCCTTTTACAAGTTGCTTTGGTCCTGGCATCTCTTCACAGCAGGAGAACAGCATCTAAGACAATGGAGAAGGCTGGCCCCTCTTTTCAATAGGAGGCAAGAACCTGTCACACACCAGAGGCAGGTGCCCCAGTACTACCTAAACTTTTGATCCCACAGGCAACAAGATGTAGGCTCATGTCATTGCCTGGTCCACCCCACCTCCAGATTTCTTTCTCAGACGGGTGAGGGTGGCATCTGTTTCTCTAAGAGCCGGATGCTAAGTGTCTTAGACCTCAGGACAAAAAGAAGACTATGCAAAAAGAGAAAGGGGGTGTGTTTGGGGGGTTCTGGGATGGTGGAAAGGGGGCTACACATGGGCCCCTCGCTGTTGGCTCTCAATTCTAGGCAGAAAGGACAGTGGACAGCGATAAAGTCCCACCCCAGAGGGTAACTGCTGAAAATACTCATTTTTTTGGCGCCATTAGAAGGATGGCTCTCACTCTGTGATGTCCTCTTAGTGAAAGGACAGCCAACGTCCCGGGAGGTCACCCTCCACAGCAACCGTGGACAGTGAGTTTAATTGATAAAGGTCCAAGGAGAATCACACAGGTTTGGATTGACTTGACTTGTTGACATTTGTTAAACAGTAGCTGAGGGGGAGAGCATTGACCTGCCGTTCCCAGTCCTTGAATGAATATCAAACTGGTTTATTCTTCTGTTCAAAGTTGGAATTTTCAACTTGCATTCAAGTTAGCATGCCCAGGTCAGAATTCCACCCAAATTACGTACCACTTCCCTGGATTCCATTGTGTACTCTGAATGTCACTATCCACTCCACCCCCGCCCCACCCTCTCCATACCCCACAGGCCTTGGAATTAATTGACCAGCAGTCTTTAGAGGTCTACTACCTCTCTGCTTTCTTTCCCTCTTTGAACCAATAAGTACTAAGCACATGTAGAAATAATTTCCCTTCAACAAGCCTATGTTCAAGGCGGAGGGGGAGGTTAGATACTTAGGTGCTTGTCATATAAGTGTGAAGACAGGAGTCCTGTTCCCCAGAACCCACATGGAATGTGGTGCGGTAGTCCCCTATAATCACAGATTTAGGGGTTTGAGTAAAATGGCTCCCATTGGCTCATAGAGAGTGGCACTAATAGGTGTGGCCTTGTTGGAGTAGGCATTGCCTTGTAGGAAGTGTGTGACTGGAGGTGGGCTCTGAGGTTTCATGCCTGAGAGACTCGGCGTCACTTCCTGCCGCCTGCAGATCCGGATGTAGAACTCTCAGCTCCTTCTCCAGACCACGTCTGCCTGCATGCTGCCCTGCTTCCTGCCATAATGATAATGGACTAAACCTCTGAACCTATAAACCAGCCCCAATTAAATGTTGTCCTTTATTGAGAGTTGCATGGTGTCTCTTCATAGCAGTAGAAACCCTGACTAAGACAACAGCTTTAGGGAGGTGGAGACAGAATGAGACTAGCTTCACAGGGCTGGAATGGCCTGGTGGTTAAGAGCACTCGCTGCTCTTTAAGACAACCTGGATTTCATGCCCACCATCCACAGTGGGTGCCTCGTAACTGCCTGGAACTCAAGTCCCAGGGTGTCTGATGTCCTCTGACCTCTGTGGGCACTGCAAACAGTACAAACTCATGCAGCCTCACATATATACACATAAATAACAGTTTTTAGAAATATTCTTTCAAACCCATATTGAACTCAAGTTGGAAGATACAAGTCTGGTCTCAAAACAGGCCCACGCTCCAAAGGAACCAGAACAATTGATAAAACTTTATTAGTGGTCTGAGCTTCGCAACCACAGATGCTAGCTTAAGAGAGCGTTTTGAGAGATGGGACACATAGACTGTGTGGTAGTGAGAGATCCCCAAACAAAACACTCCAGGGGCTTCGGTTTCCTGAGCCTTGAAGTGTGTGCTCAGCCACACAAGGTCGCTGGGCATGTGGGGGAACCCGAGAGCCATTTCTCAGAGGATTCTGTAGAGCCTGGTGTCCATTCAACGGTGAAGAAAAGCTTCGTTGGTGGTGTTAAAGAGGATACAGACATAACATAACCTGAGAGACTACTTGGAAAAGTGTGGCAAGATTGGAACCATAGAACTATGGAAGCCAGGCAGAGTGGGAAAAAGAGAGGATTTGCTTTTGAGACTTGATGATGTCACAGTTAATTGCATAACTGTGGAGTGCAAAGGGCCTCTTCTAAACGCGAGATGCAGTTTGCGGGGGACGACAGGTCGTGGAGGTGGATCTGTCAATTTTATGGGTCATGGAGGAAACTCTGGAGGTGGTGGAGGTAATTTTGGTCATGGTGGAAACTTTGGTGGAAGAGGAGGCTATGGTGGTGGAGGTGGTGGCAGCAGAGGTGGTTATGGAGGTGGCGATGATGGAGGAGATGGATTTGGAGGTGATGGTGGCAGCAGTAGAGGAAGGGGGCTATGGTGGTGGTGGACCAGGCAATGGAAACCAAGGTGTTAGAGGATATGATGGTTACAATGAAGGAGCTAACTATGGTGGCGATGGGAACTATAATGACTTTGGTAATTACAGTGGACAACCGGAAGGGGGCAGTTTGGGTGGAAGAAGCTCAGGCAGTCCCCGTGGTGGTGGCTATGGATCCAGTGCTGGAAGCGGTGCATATGGTAGCAGACGGTTTTCAAAAAGCAGCAGAAAAGGGCTGCGGATCTTAGCAGGAGAGAGAGGGAGGAGTTGCCAGGAGAGCCGCGGGTTACTTTGAGACATCCGTCCTAAATGCATTGGAGGAACTGTAACAATCCGCCACAGAAGGAGCGCTGATCCAGGCAGAAAAGCCCCTGCAGCTTGAGCAGGAGACCTTTGTTGCTCAGGACCGCCACAGCCACAGTCTGCAAAAAGTGCGGTTGTTGATTAATGCGAGGCAGTGTCGAGTGGATGTGCAATCCTGAGCACTTTCATCTGCTGTAGCTTTGTCTCTTCTCTCTTTTCATCACAACAGGTGCGTTGCCCTGGAAACTGTGTTAGTAGTACTACGGATAAAAAATTCTGAAATTTTTCATTTAAAAAAATTTTTTTTTTAAAAAAAAAAAGACTAGTCACATCGGTGAGCTCTTGGTTTAACTTCAGGATCTTACCTCCGCAAGCAAGATGGAAGGTGTTTGAAATTGACTCCCAACATTGACCCTGGGGCACTACACACATACACATTTACCCCCATGCACACCTACACATCTGCAAACATGCCTACACACACATACATACCATATGTATGCACACGCATGCGCATACACACACACACATACACCTGTCAAGGGAAGAGAAAAACAAAAGTTATCAGTATGTTCAAGATCATGATAGATACGACTATTTGTTTTGAGACAGGCTTTCTCTGTGTAGCCCTGGCTGTCCTGGAACTCACTCTGTAGACCAGACTGGCCTTGAACTCACAGAGATCCCCCTGCTTCTGCCAGCAAGTGCTGGGACTAAAGGAATGTGCCACCATGACTTTAGGAATAATGGCAACAGGAGGAGCCATGGCGGATGGGGGCTCAGTCCTCTTTCTGACGATTTGTCAAGCTGAATGTTTATGAAGTGTGTGTGTGTGTGTGTGTGTGTGTGTTTTGCTGGGGATGGAACAGGTCTTTGCACATGCTAGGCAAAAGAATCCACCTCTCATCTAGGTCCAGGTGGATTTACACTTTTTTATTTTATTTTATTTATTTATTTGGTTTTTGAGACATGGTTTCTGTGTGTAGCCTTGGTTTGGTTGTCCTGGAACTAGCTCTGTAGAACAGGCTGCTCTTGAACTCACAGAGATCCACCTGCTTCTGCCTCCTGAGTGCTGAGATTAAAGGCGTATGTCACTACCACCACTGGGCTTGATTTACACATTTTTTTATTGACAACATTACACTTAAGAAAACCCTAATTTGGGGTACTGCAGATGCAACTTAGTGAAAGAAACTTGTTTAGTTGTGCAGAGCTGTTGGCTTGATCCCCTATAGTAAGCAGGAAGGCAGGAGGACACAGCCCTACTGTGTGGGTCTCGCCTATCATCCCAGCACTCTCGGGAGACAGGAAGGAGAATGATAAGTCACCCAGCCTGGGCTACATATTAAGATCCAAGCTATTCTGGGCTATAAAGCAAGGCCTGGGTGGGGATAGGACACTCTGTCCATAAACATCAGTCTTATCTGCTTAAACTTCATTGCTAGGTGGTGGTAGCACACGCTTTAATCCCAGCACTCGGGAGGCAGAGGCAGGTGGATCTCTATGAATTCGAGGCCAGCCTGGTCTGCAGAGCAGGTTCCAGGACAGGCAGGGCTGTTACACAGAGAAACCCTGTCTTGAAAAACAAACAAAAAGACTTTATTTGTCTGTGCATTTCCTTGCATGAGTGTGTGTGCACCAAGCTTGTAGCAGCCTCCAAGGCTAGACTAGGGCACTGAATCTCCTGCACCTGGAGGTAGTTGTGAGCCACTGTGTAGGTGCTGGGAACCCAAACCCTGGTCCTCTGCAAGAGCAGTGAGTGCTCTTAACCACTGAGCCATGTTCCCGGCCCTGATTTACCTGTTTAAATCCCCAGTAGTGACTGAACGGTCCTTTCAGGATTGATCCGTCTGGACCATGTTCTGAACCCCCTGTTGTAAAGCTCCTCCTATTTCTCCCAGGAATTGGGGCACCAGTGTGCCCCCAAACAGCGCTTTAGAGAGGATGACCTCAGAATAGTGGAGAAACTAAACACTGTGTTTTTATATTTTGGAAAGTTGGGAGGAGACACGAGAGTGTAATAGTAAACCAGGGTGCTTTCTTCCTTGACCCTCCATGGTGCCTGAATATTAAACGACGGTCTCACCTCCTATTTTCCATCAATCAATAGCAATTAGAGACTTTTATGTGCCTAGAACAAATGCTTTTGTTGACTTAGTCTTCTTACGACACCAAGTGTCCTGAGATGCCAGTGGCGCCACGGCCAGACCGGACGTTAGAGGAGCGCAGTGGCCCGGGGCTTAAAGCGCGGGAAAAGGAGGCGTCTCTGAGTATTTATTTGTAATCCGATTCAATGTAAGAAAACCGGCCAAGGAAAACCCATGTAAATATCCAGCGCCATGAAGAATCAAGTAAACAAGCCAGTCTCAGGGAACTGGGTTGATTTCTTGTAGTGTTGGAGACGACGTCTTCTGATGAAGGCCATTGCTGGCCTTGAACCCACCATCCTGCATCAGCTCTCTGAGGGCTGCGATCATAGTTCTGTGGCACATACCTAGTCCACTCTTTCTTTAATAATATAAATACCAACAGTTCTCAGAATGAACTAGGCAGTCAGAGCACAGGAGAACCCCTGAGTGCAGAGATGAAGCTCACTGCAGCTCTGTCCTGATTTCTGATTTCACTGTTTACACCGACATGTAAGGATGCTTTAACCTTTAAAAAGGCAAGTGTTGGACAAACATCATGTGACTTTCGGTTCATTTCAGTTCTCTTTGAACGACCATAATATAATTTATTCTCAAATCCCAAGCACTTTGAAAGATCAAAAGAGACACTAAAAATAATTAAGAGTGTTAACAGATATTCAACAGCAGCGACCTCGGACTCACACAGGCAAAACAGGTCTCTGGTTATCCTGTCTGTCTTAAGATGAGGAGAAAAACAGAGTGTTGTCCCCCACAGCTTTTCCAGTGACCTCAGCCTCACCTTTCCAACCCACCTCTGATAGCTTGTCACTGAGCTCTGCCCCTTTATGGAGACATTTAATGCTGGCATCTGTACACACTTTCCTCAGGCTCATGAGCTCCTCAGTTGTACCAAGCTGAGTTGCATTCTTCTCTTCCTGGCTACTTAAAGGCCTGTGTTTCGGTTTAGCTAATCTTCACTACAACTGTAGGAGCTCGCGTAATCCCAGCCTGTTCCTAGTGCCTGCGATTCCAGCACTCAGGAGGAGAAAGCAGGAAGACTGAGAGAAAGCTCAAGACCTGCATGGGAGCCGGAGCAGCGCTGACTCGGTGGTTAGGAGTTCTTTCTGTTGTTATAGAGCGTTCAGCAACTCACAACTGACTGTAACTCCTGCCCCAGGGCATCTGACATCCTTCTTTGGGCTCTTGCACAAGTGTGGCATATACTCTTCAGATACAAACATATACATTGTAAACAAAACAAATCTTTCAAAAATGCTTTACAGTTGAGCATGGGATACATAGTAAGATACTGTCTCAAAACAAACAAACAGAAACAACACACACACACACATACACACACACGTTTTGGCTCTGAGTATTATTAGTGGGGGAGCTTCCCTAGTGTGGTCAAAACCCTGAGTTCAGCCCACAACACCACAATAAATATTTAAAATGCCCATATACATCAAGTGTATATGGTCCCTTTCATTGTTTTTTCTGCATTCCATTTGGACATTATGGTTGATTTAAAACAAGACCAAACAGAAGAGCAAATTGCTATAAGTTAATGCTCATGTACACTGTTAAGATTTGTCACTCATTATTGGTTAAATAAAATGTTGATTGGTCAGTAGCCAGACAGGAAGTATAGGCAGGGCAACCAGACTAAGAATTCTGGGAAGAAGAAAGGCAGAGATTCAGTCACAAGTCAGATACAGAGGAAGTAAGATAAGAATGCTGCACTGAGAAAAGGTACCAAGCCATGTGGCTAAACATAGACAAGAATTATGGGTTAATTTACGTTGTAAGAGCTAGTTAACAATAACACTGAGCTAATAGGCCAAACAGTTTTTAATCACTATAAGCCTCTGTGTGTTTCTTTTTTTTTTTTTTTTTTTCGAGACAGGGTTTCTCTGTGGTTTTGGAGCCTGTCCTGGAACTAGCTCTGTAGACCAGGCTGGTCTCGAACTCACAGAGATCCACCTGCCTCTGCCTCCCGAGTGCTGGGGTTAAAGGCGTGCGCCACCACCGCCCGGCTTTCTCTGTGTGTTTCTTTGAGACTGAATGTCTGCAGGACTGGCCAGGACAGAAACTTCCATCTACAAATGGCACCAAACATTTAGCAACTATATCCACGTAAAACCTGAGAGAGCTTGGGAAGGGATTCTAGACACAAAAGAACAGAGTTAAGCACTTTTCTCAGGTGGGCTCTGTTTTCTAAAGGCAGGCAGAGATGAGACTCTTTTAAGAGAGGCTTCTTGACTCAGTGTTAGCAGCAAAACCTCCTGCCACCAAATACTTAAGTAGTATTGGCTGTGGCGTGGACCTAGAAACTCCACAGAGTTGTAGCAATAAATATGACTCCCATCTGTACCTCTGCCATGAAGCTAGACTCTCAGGAAGCTAAGGAATGGAGTGGAACCAGCTGCCAAAGCTGCAACTTTAATTCTAGCCATGCCAGTTAAGAGATTCATGTGCTCAGAAAAAAAAAAGATATACAGTAAAGACACATTCAGATGGAAAAGAAACCTATAAAGAGTTTACAGTGTGTTTAAAAATATACATAGGCCTTTCGAGAGAAAAGAAAATGGATAGAGAAAGTCCTTAAGAAAAGAAATAGAGGGGCTGGAGAGATGGCTCAGTGGTTAAGAGCATTGCCTGCTCTTCTGTAGGTCCTGAGTTCAATTCCCAGCAACCACATGGTGGCTCACAACCCTCTGTAATGAGGTCTGGTGCCCTCTTCTGGCCTGCAGGCATACACACAGACAGAATATTGTATACATAATAAATAGATAAATAATTTTTTTTAAAAAAAAAAAGAAAAGAAATAGAGTAGCAGGCATGGTGGCACACACCTTTAATCCTAGCACTTAGAAAGCAGAAGCAGGTGAATCTCTGTGAGCTCGAGGCTAGCCTGGTCTACAGAGTAAGCTCCAGGACAGACAAAGATACACAGAGAAACCCTGTCTCAAAAAATCAAAAAATAAAAATAAAAGCAATAGAATTTTTTTAAAAGCCACATAAAGATAGAAAATACACAGGGAATCTGAATACTGTATGTTATTGTGTTGTCTTTGAATTGTTTGACTTCTGAGGAAGGAGCAACACTGCTGAGACATTTGATTATAAATGTTGCTGTATTAATCCAATCTATATATTTTGAAAATGACTTTACTTCAAAATTTAAAGATAGGTTACTTTGGAGAAGAGGTTTTGCTTTTGTTTCCACAGGAAATGAGAGGCTATGGATTCATTCTTGGTTAAGAAAAATAAGATTTGATCGAGGAAGACCCCCTGAAAAATCTACAATGGGAACAGATGGCTCAGATGATCCAACACTTCAGAGCACCTGTTGCAGTTTCTTCTGAGTTCTACATCCAGAACAGCTTCAAGACTGCTGGCTGAGATGATCCAGCCTCACAGAATACTCCAGTCAGGATTTTTCCATAATCCTAAATTTTCTTTGGGCTCTCTTAAGATTATCAGCAACCCCAATCAGCAGAAAGTAGCCTAGAAAACTATGCCCACATTCCCAAAAAATAGATTATGAATGTCTGTCTTTGTTTAGCGTGTTGGTTACAAGTTGTTATAGATAATGATCAGGAAAAAAAAGCTAAACAAAAGAGATTAGATTCAGGGTCTTGATTTGAAAAGAAAAAGAGGGAAATTCTGTGTGATAATGCTCTTCTACACTGTAAAGATTTGTCACTTGTATTGGTTTTATAAAACACTTACTGGCCAGTAGCCAGGCCGGAAGTATAGGCGGGGCAGCCAGACTAGGAAAATCCTGGAAAGAGAAAAGGCAGAGAGATGCAATCACCAGTCAGACACAAAGAAAACAAGATGAGACTGCCAAACTGAGAAAAGGTAACAAGTCACATGGCTAAACATGGACAAGAATTATGGGTCAATTTAAGTTAATAAGAGCTAGTTAATAACAAGCCTGAGCTAATAAGACAAACAGTTCATGATTAATAAAATTATATTATATTATTGTGTGTTTATTTGGGACTGGATGGTTCTGGGACCGGGAGGGCAGAAACATCCATCTACAGCAAATAACTCAACTTTGCCCCACTCTGGTCTTCCTAATCAATACTCCACTCCTCAGAGCCTCGCTCTCCATTTCTCCAACAGAACTATTCTATCATCTTCTGGTTAGAGGACCACGCTAATAAAGGGAAGAAGGAACTAGACAGTTTTTTTTTTGTTTTGTTTTGTTTTCTTTTCTTTTTAGAATCATGTTGCCTGGTGTAACATCCAATGCACAAAACACCCTTCACAGTGTGTTTAAACACATATTTCAAGTGCGGCACCAAGAGCAGCCAGGGTCCCTGCGTGCCAGGCAAGTGCTCTACCACCGAGCTGCACTCCATCCCTAGGCAATTCCCCAGCTACAAGCTGCCGCGTTTCCCCGCGTTCCCTCACTGTTGCTGAAGTATGATGAGTCTTCATTACTTACAGACTTTCTCCTTGTGAACTTCATTACAGTAAAGTGTATTTGTAGCTTAAGAACATTCATTGCATCCTAGGTCCTCGGGGCCGGGGTCTGTGCTGGTGGGGGCAGGGGCAGGGGCTGGAGACTAAGAGGGAGTAGCGGGGTTGGTGTCTTGCACAGAGTGAGTATGTGCTCTCCTTGGTAAATTTGGAGTCACCTTTTTTGCACTTTTGTGCGCTTTTTGCATAAAATTTGGACTCTGGAAACAAAACGAAGCACGTAAAATTATTTTCTATTACACTTGACTTCCATTTTTCTCCGTCAATTCTGTGTTTTGCTAGTGCTGTCACTGTTTAAAATGGTTGCCAAGTGTGGTGCCGAGTGCTCTCTGATGTTCTCAAGCACAAGAAGACTGTGCCGTGTCTTGTGGATGAAATACGTGTATCAGATCCACTCCATGCAGCCACAAAGTAAAATGGTGTTGGCCCTGCGCTCACTGTGTTATGAACCCACAGTCTCTGCTGTCTGAGATTTCTGTTGCTGTGATAGGGTACCCTGTCAAAGCATCCATGGATAAAATGTTTGTTTGGGTTCAATTTCAGAGGGATGGGTTCTTTCATGATGAGGAAGACATGGTAGAAGGAGCATTGCATCCGGATGCAGGAAGCAGAAAACAAAAGGAAGTGGAGCCAGGTTTACAGCTCCTAGGCGGCTTCACCTTCTAAAGGTTTCAAGGTGTTTCCAAACAGCGCCACCTGCTGGAAAGAAAGTGGTCAAACACCTGAGCCTATAAAGGACATTTCATGTTCGAACCACAAAATATATATCTTGTCAGCCGTTCAGCGATGGTGCACTCCTTTAATCCTAGCACTCAGGAGGCAGAGGCAGGCAGATCGCTGTGAGTTCGAGGCTAGAGTTTCAGGAGAGACAGAGTAGTTGCACAGGGAAACCCTGCCTCAATAAAACAGTCTGCTCCCCCTGCACTGTTGGCTGGTGGGTTCATGCACCTCTTCCCGCTCCCCCCCCCTGCACTGTTGGCTGGTGGGTTCATGCACCTCGTCCGGCTCCCTGCTGCACTGTTGGCTGGTGGGTTCATGCACCTCTTCCCGCTCCCCCCCCCCCCC
>NW_026068044.1:149707-263136 GCF_014885135.2 Alexandromys fortis
CCCCTCTGCACTGTTGGCTGGTGGGTTCATGGACCTCGTCCCGCTCCCCCCTGCACTGTTGGCTGGTGGGTTCATGCACCTCGTCCCGCTCCCTGCTGCACTGTTGGCTGGTGGGTTCATGCACCTCTTCCCGCTCCCTGCTGCTCTGTTGGCTGGTGGGTTCATGCACCTCTTCCCGCCCCCCCCCCTGCACTGTTGGCTGGTGGGTTCATGCACCTCTTCCCGCTCCCCCCCCCTGCACTGTTGGCTGGTGTCATGCACCTCTTCCCGCTCCCCCCCCCTGCACTGTTGGCTGGTGGGTTCATGGACCTCGTCCGGCTCCCTGCTGCACTATTGGCTGGTGGGTTCATGGACCTCGTCCCGCTCCCCCCTGCACTGTTGGCTGGTGGGTTCATGGACCTCTTCCCGCTCCCCACCCCCACCCCCGCACTGTTGGCTGGTGGGTTCATGGACCTCTTCCCGCTCCCCCCTGCACTGTTGGCTGGTTTCATCTTTGCAGGTCTTGTACAGGCAGCCACAGCTGCTGTTCTGACGTCATGAGTTCAATGGTTCTGCCATGTCCAGAAGACCCTGTTGTGCCCTGGCTTTTGTTGACCTCTGACTCTCAGAATCTCTCTGTCCCCTCTTCTGATATAAGTGGCAAGCATCGTGTGTCATGACCAATATGTAAATGAAGAAATTGATTTTAAATTTTTTGAGGTGTTCTGGGTGGAACCCAGGGTCTTGTGCCTGCTATGGGGGTGTTCTACCACCACGTGAGACTCCTAGGCAAGAACAGGTTTGGCAAAGCTGTTTTATATTTATTTTTAGAGCTGGGGATGCAACTGGTGAAGTGCTTGCTTCACATGGACGAGGCCCAACATCACTACTACAAAAGAAAATTCCTGTTAGCTTTTGCTTTGGGTAAATGGATCATACCAAACAAAGGTGCAGGTTCCTATGGGGAGCTTTCCTCTTAAAGCTCAAGAGAAATTCAAACTCCATTCTGCTGTTACAGTAAACTGGGTTTTGAGCACTCAGAGTCATTGGCAGAAAGTTCCAGAACCCAAACTTGCAATATTCTGCCCACTATATTATGTTATGGCTTCTGCGGATGGTCTGCCTAAATGCTTTGTTTCTTTTTTTTATCATTTCTTTTTTTTTAAATATTTATTTAATTATTTATTATGTATACAATATTCTGTCTGAATGCCTGAAGGCCAGAAGAGGGCGACAGACCTCTTTACAGATGGTTGTGAGCCACCATGTGGTTGCTGGGAATTGAACTCAGGACCTTTGGAAGAGCAGGCAATGTTCTTAACCACTGAGCCATCTCTCCAGCCCCCAATGCTTTGTTTCTTAATGCACTTAAAGCCTCCTTCCATACAAAGCTCTGTTTCTTGTGGAAGGTCCTCGACTTCTGAGTTTGTGGCATTCTCTTGTCCGACTGAAAGAAAATGGAAGCTGGCCCTTGCACCTATTGTGTGCTGAGTCTTCTTAGAGATGTCCTATGCTAGGTGTTCAGGGCCTCTGCCTAGAGAAACCTGAGTAATGAACACTGGTGTACTCACTGACGTGTGTGTGCTTGGCTACTCACTTGCTCCAGGGCACAGGAATCGCCTGAAACTTCTTGTAAAGATAAGACCATGGCAGTTCGGACTTCCTCATGGAAACCAGTAGGGTTTTCACAATACCTAGCATGTAACAGATCCCACAGTAGCCAGGCATGTTGCCACAAGCCTATAATTCCAGTGATGGAAGCTGAAGTCATGAGTTCAAAGTCAACCTGAACTTCATAATCAGACTCAGTCTCAAAACCAAACCAAACAGAAAGCCTAGCATACAACTGGAGCTCAGGATAAACCTATCTACTGAGAAGCATCATTTTTTTTTTTTTTTTTTTTTTTGCTGATCAAATATGGTTGTCTTCTGTGGTCTTGGGGATTGCTGCCACTACCCTTGAGGTTGCTAAAGTCTTTGAGTGCTAAGAGCTCTAAGTAAAATGGCATGGCATTTGCCTATAACCTGAGCAACTGTTCCCATACGATTCAGTTAGCTCCAGATTACTTATGATGATATACAATGTAATCTACTTATGTAAATCTACGTGCAAGCACACACACATGTGCATGTGTATACATACACACACACAATTAAAAAAAAGTCGGGGCTGGAGGGTTGGCTCAGGGTTAGGAGTGGAGGACCTGAGGGTGGCTCCTAGCACCCACATCTTGAGGCTCCCTGTGGCCTGTACCTCCAGCTCCAGGGGCTCTGACACCCTCATGACTTGCTTCCCAGCTACTGAACTCGTGTACACAAGTCTAAACAAGCACACATATGCATAAGTATCTTAATAAAAGTTAATTCTTCTTAATTTTTTTTAAAAAGGAAGTTGCAGAGGAACATAATTTGTGGGTCGCCTCCTAATTTTCCCTTTACTCAGTTTCCATTTCTAGACCTCTATGACCCCATGACACCCGACGGACAGAATGGAGATTAGAACAGGAGTGACAGAGAAGTCACCCAGATCGCCTTACACAGGACAGCCTTTCATCTCTGTTATTTCTTCCCCAGCGTGGTTCTTTTGAAGGCCGGGATGACTTCAGTCCGTGATCTGCATAATCTTCCCCTGCGAAAAGTTCATGAACGGATTATGTCCTCATATGGTACAGTTTGCTACTTTCGCGACTTTCTTTCTTCGAGTTACAAATCAAAAGACCCAAGGAAGCCATCTAAGCAAAGCATTTGAGAAACAACCAGTGGTTTTCGTTTAGTTGTGTTAAAACATAGTTTACCGGTCCCTAAAAGCCAACGGTGTCCTGTTAGCTCACAGGTACTGCCAGGGCTTGTAGGAGCAGCAACCAGTCTCAAAGGAAGAGCTCCCTCTACACCGCTAGAATACCTCACCCTGGTGGTGCTGTAGTAGCCCAGAATCACTCTTGAGGTGATTCTCCTGCCGCAGCTTCCCAAGTGGACCGCCACACCCTGCGGCAGCTGACCTTATCACACTCTCTGTGTCGTTACTTCAAGCTAAAAAAAAATTGGCAGAGACTCCTGTAACCTTTGATTAGGCAGAAAACATGAGAGAGGAAGGAGGGAACGATGAAAGGGAGGGGTGGATGGGTCGAAGGGAGGAAAGCACCAGCGGTGTCCGAACTATTCAGAGCAAAGGCAAGACGCTAGGATAATAAACTGCCTCAAAAAATGTTCGTGCACACATGCGCGCGTTGGGGGCGCGGGTCAGAGGTTGATGAACCGGTTTCCTCTAGTCCACGTCTGTCTTATGTTTTTGAGACAGGGTCTATCAGTGATCCTGCAGCTCCACGGATCCTCCGGTCTCCACCTCCTTAGCTCTGGGATTACAGATTTGAGACACCTTGCCTATCTTTTTGTGTGACTGCCAGGGGATCCGAACTCACGTCTTCATGTTTGCACAGTTCTGTTGTTGTTGTTGTTGTTTTTAATGGACTAAACCATCTCCCTTTAATACTGACAGAGAGAGAGACGTGCGAGCAGGTCTTTCAACACTAGCACGTGACAGTTTGCTGCTGCAGGGAGAGGCCCCTGCCCCGCTGCAGCCCGAACCTTCAGAAAGCTCAAGGCGCGCTTAACTATCCTCCCAAGTCCTTAATGGTTGTTGGGAAGGTGGCAGTGTGGCCTCAGAGGAAGAAATCCAAGCCGAGTCCCCTGCTTAGGTCCCCCGGGGAACTGATGGAGCGGTCCTGGGCTCTCTGCCGGAGGGAGGCCTCGGGGGTCTAGGTTGGGACTGTCCAAGCTCCCTGCACTTCCGGAGGGCCTGGGGGCGCCTGGCTTGGAAGGTGAGAGGCGGAGCTGCTGGCGGCTGGGAAGGGACCAAAGGAATAAGTAATTGGAAATTCTGTAACCGAGAACCCTGTGCCTAACCCTTTGGCTCTTCCCCCCCCCCCCCAACCCCCTACGGAGAGTCGAAGGGCCGAGAGACGGTGCAGGGAAGAGTCACGTTTCTGAGAGGGAAGTGAAATAAAGAGGGCGGCACCCGGGGGGACCTGTGCGTCATTGAGGGACCGCGGAGCGGCCAGTGCGGAGGCGTGGGGGCAAGGAGCCGGAGGGGCAGCTGAGCGCCCGAGCCGCTGCCCGGTCCGCTGCCCGGCAACCTACAACCTTTGTAGGGCGCAAGATGTGGCAGGCAATCCCTCCCCGACCCCGCGCGCCCTGCCGCTGGGCGCGGGTCCTGCTGGTCCTGCTGGCCCTGGGCGGCGCGGGGCTATGCCACGCGAGCTCGCAGCCTGGGTACCACGCGCGGCCCAGCGCCAGGAGCAAGTAAGTGCGCGCCCCTTCTGCTCGCCTCCAACCCAAGTCGAGCGTCCCTGCCGGTCCCTTCCGAATCCACTTGCAGGCTCTGGAGTTGCCCTGCCAATGGCGACGGCCAGCAGCAGAGAGATCTTTATGGGTTTTGGGGCGTCACCATCCCGGGATGACCATGTGCTCCCCACCAGATACCTCGAGCATCCTGAAGCGGACCAGGGGAGTAGGGTAGTGCCCTGCTGAACCCCAACACTTCCTGGAGTGCGCGGGGGGTGTGGGGGCTCTTCTTTGGTACTCCAAAGACTTAAGAGGCACCCTGGGGTGGCGGCTTTGGCACGCTCCAGTCTTCGGAGCGGGTGACCCTTAACTTGCTGGGTCAGCTCTTCTGTCCATCTGTCCATCCGTTAGTCTCTCCGTCCGTCGTCCCCCCCCCCCACACCAATGCTTCATTGTTCTCCAAAGTTTACCCAGCCCTTCTCTCTCAACCCCAGGAACTGGTGCGCCTACATCGTGACTAAGAACGTGAGCTGCACAGTGCAGGAAGGAAGCGAGAGTTTTATTCAAGCTCAGTACAACTGTCCCTGGAACCAGATGCCCTGTCCGTCTGCTCTGGTGTAAGTCCTGGAGTTCGCGGGCCGAAAGGGTGGGTGAGATGGGGCGCTGGGCTGGGGCCCTTGTGGAAATTTCTTCCAGACCCTCTACAAATCCTTATAAAGTGTGAGGGCTGCGCCGGGCTATTTAAGAATGTGCTGTTTTGTGGGAGCCTTAAGGATGCGCAAAATTTGGGAGTTTGTGATTCTTCAGGCCACAGAGGAGGATGAACAAAGCCCCAACCCCATCTCTCTCTCTCTCTCTCTCTCTCTCTCTCTCTCTCTCTCTCTCTCTCTCTCTCTCTCTCTCTCTAAATAAATACAAACATAAGGCAGCTGAATGTAATTAGATCCATATTGTATGTTCTGGGACGCACGAAGGATTGTAAAATGTTTTAGGTGAAGGATTAGCTGAGAGGTCTGACTGGTTGGTGTCCTGACGTAGGTGAGTTTTAGCCCAGCTATCCTCTTCAGCATCACAGTTTTTTAAACTAAACCCCAGCTTGCTTTAGAACACCCCTTTCTTCTCCAGTTAGATTTGTGGATTCACTAGGTAGAGATCTCAGAATAGAATGGTCTTGAAGATGAACAGAAAAGTTAACCATCTCTTTGCCTCTAAAACAAAACAGAAACAGAGGGAAAATGATTCGGAGCCTACAGACTCTGCAACCACATCTGTAAGCATCAATTGTGATCAGAAAGGTCTTTGAGTTTTTGTGAAAGTCGGATCTCAGGAGACGGCTGATGTGGATAAAGGGCTGTTGGGGACACGTGATGGCAGGGATTGTTTCCAGGAAGAATAAACTGTTTGTCTTAGGGCATATTGTTGGTGCTGCACAGAATGGTCAGTGGCGGGCAGCTCTGACAATCGGGCTGAGCTTGTATTCCAGCGAGCTGCTTCAGGGGGCAGGGAGAGATGAGACTGAAGACACATAGGGAGGAGGTGGTCACTGGGTTCCACCCAGGCTACTTTGGGGAGCCGCAGGGACTGAGAGTTCCTGGGAGGCAAAAAGAAAGTTGTACAAACTTGAGGAAACACAGGGCGGTCTCTACTTCTTAACACGTGGAATAAAGGCTGATTTAGAGTCCCCGGTCATCACAAAGAGTCAGAGCGACCTTAAATTAGCCTGTGTTTAGATTTACACCTCACAGCGCATGGTCCGCTGTTGGTGACAAGAGAACCAAGTCAGGTTTTTACACTCTGACCAAAACACAAACTGAATATTCAACACAATTTGGAAGAATTTTTGCTTGAAATTTAGAATTGAATTGTCAGCCAAGGCAATTTCATTCATTTTATACAAGAACTGTATTTTGTGTTTTTCTATAATGTTAAGGACAATTCGGAGATAAACAATTTTTTCATTAAAAGTAAAACTTAAATGGGGGGGGATTGGGTGGGGTGGGACTATGGCTCAGTGGGTTGCTACGCAAGCTTGATGACCTGAGCTTGAATCCCCAGCACCCACATAAAAAGCTGGGGATGGTGACCGCCAGATAATCCCAGTGCTGTGGCGGGGTAGGGACAGTAGGGTGGCTGCTTCCTGCTTGTCACCAGCCTAGCTCAGCGAGAAACCTTGTCTCAAGAGTAAGATGACAGTGGTAGTCGATTCTGACATCTCTGCCTCCATAAACACCTGTGTCTGCACACATGTGTACACACACTGAACACACCCGCACACACCTACATACACACACACGGAACACAGCTGCGCACACCAGAACACACACTCAACACACCTACACACACTGCACACACCTGCACACACTACACACACCTACACACACACTGCACACATGTGTGCACACACTGCACACACCTGCACACACTCAACATACCTGCACACACTGCACACACTACACACACCTACACACACACTGCACACACCTGCACACACTCAACATACCTGCACACACCTGCACACACTACACACACCTACACACACACTGCACACACCTACATACACTGCACACACCTACACACACAGCACACATGTGTGCACACACTGCACACACCTGCACACACTCAACATACCTGCACACACTGCACACATGCGCGTGCATACTGAACACACTGCAACACACTGAACATAGCTACACATACAGTGAACACACTTGTACACATTGGAACATACACACACGATAACATGCTTGCACACACACATAAATGCATATAGAATTTTGCATTTCTGGAGGTAATTTTTTTTGGAGACAGAGTCTAACTATGTAACCTTGGCTGGCCTCAAACTCAGATACCTGCCTGCCTCTGCTTCCAGAGGTGCTGAGATTAAAGCCATGTACCACCATACTTGGTGGTAAATGTGGTTTTGTTTGTTTTTTAATTTGGCTTTTTGAAGCAAGGTTTGCTATGTTGCTTTGTAGAAACTCCCTGTATTCACCATGCTGGCCTTAAACTCGAGGTTATTGTGCCTTGGCTTTTAGAGTGCTGGAATTATAGACATGAGACACCACTTCCAGCTTTTCTTTGGTACTTGCTTGGCATGCGCAAGTCCTTGGGCTCATTGCCAGCACTATACACACCAGCCATGATGGTACACGCCTCTGCGCCTCAGATCTGGGACTCTTACGGACGGTGTGGAAAGGCTCCTTCTTGGTCCTAGGCTGACTTTGGGAACACATTTTGGGAGACACGAGAATCTGAGTGACAAGGAATTCTTCCTGTGAAGTCCCTGGAACTGAGGTTGACTTGCACGCTCTGTATTTTCTATTTTTATAGCAACCCCCAAGACCCATTAGAAAGTAGTAGAACCTACATCCAAGTCCAGGTCTTATCTTTCTCAGTCTCAGTGTAGATAGAAGTTTCAATCCTGCCTGGTCCCACAGCTGTTCAGTCCCAAAGAAACACATAGAGGCTTATACTAATTATAAACTGTTTGGCATGTTAGCTCAGGCTTATTATTAACTAGCTTTTATAACTTAAATTAATCCATAATTCTTATCTGTGTTTAGCCACGTGGCTTGGTTACCTTTTCTCAGTGAGGCTTTTTCATCTTACTTCCTCTGTATTTGGTGGCCCTGCCTGTATGTTCTGCCTGGCTACTGGCTAATCAGCATTTTTAATACATTTTTCTTGATATTTATTGAGCTCTACATTTTTCTCTGCTCCCCTCCCTGCCTCTTCTTTTCCCCCTTCAATTCTCCCCCAAAGTCCCCATGCTCCCAATTTACTCTTTTTATACTTTTTATACTTTCTACTTCCCATGTAGATTAGATCCGTGTATGCCTCTCTTAGTGTCTGCATTGTTGTCTAAGTTCTCTGGGATTGTGGTTTGTAGGCTGGTTTTCTTTGCTTTATGCTTAAAAACCACCTACGAGTGAGTACATGTGATAATTGTCTTTCTGGGTCTGGGTTAAATCACTCAAAATGATGTTTTCTAGCTCCATCCATTTTCCTGCAAAATTCAAGATGTCGTTATTTTTTCTGATGTGCAGTACTCCATTGTGTAAATGTACTACATTTTTCTTATCCATTCTTCAGTCGAGGAGCATTAGGTTGTTTCCAGGCTCTGGCTATGACAAACAAAGCTGCTACGAACATATAGTTGAGCACATGTTTTTGTGGCACGATTGAGCATCCTTTGGATATATACTCAAAAGTGGTATTACTGGGTCTTGAGGAAGGTTGTTTCCTAATTTTCTGAGAAATCACCACACTGACATCCAAAGGAGTTGTACCAGCTTGCATTCCCACCAGCAATGCAGGAGTGTTCCCTTTTCCCCACAACCTCTCCAGCATAAGTTGTCATCAGTGTTTTTGATCTTGGCCATTCTTACAGATGTAAGGTGGAATCTCAGAGTTGTTTTGATTTGCATTTCTCTGATGACTAAAGATGTTGAACATTTCCTTAAGTGTCTTTCAGCCATTTTAGATTCCTCTGTTGAGAGTTCTCTGTTTAGGTTTGTACTCCATTTTTTTTTAAATTGGATTATGTGATCTTTTGGTGTCCAATTTCTTGAGTTCTTTAATTAAACCAATATGAGTGACAAATCTTTACAGTGTACAGAGCATTCTCCCACAGCACCTCAGCCTCCTCCTCCTGCCTCAACTTCATAATCCCTGCTGTCTAGCCCCAACCTCACCACATGTGCATGCATGTGCAGACCCCTGGACTTATGGTCAAGTTCTTGCTCTCAGCTGTAGTTTGGACCTTCAAACTTTGGCTTTTGAGATAGTATATAGCCCTGCTGGCCTTTCTGTTGGTGTTGCAAGCCTGACTTGAACCTACTGTTGAGTCCCATCTGTTCTGAGGGAAGATTGTGACAGATGACATGATTCTGCACTCAGAGACTAGAGTCTGGGTCTCACAGAGGGGAAGGCACATACAAATGCTAGAGCCAAGCCAGGCGTGAGGTGCATTTGGAGGGCGGAGGCAAAAGGTTTAGAAGTTCAAGACCATCCCTGAGAGTTTGAGGCCAGCTTGGGCTATATGAGACCCACTTCAAAAATATAAAAACCGTCTGAAGAGATGGTCTCAAGAGTACATAGCATTGTTGTAGGGTACCCCAGTTCAGTGAAGGGTACATAGTGCTGTTGTAGGGGACCCCAGTTCAGTGAAGGGTACATAGCGCTGTTGTAGGGGACCCCAGTTCAGTGAAGGGTACATAGCGCTGTTGTAGGGTACCCCAGTTCAGTGAATGGTACATAGCGCTGTTGTAGGGAACCCCAGTTCAGTGAAGAGTACATAGCACTGTTGTAGGGCACCCCAGTTCAGTGAAGGATACATAGCACTGCTGTAGGGGACCCCAGTTCAGTGAAGGGTACACAGCGCTGTTGTAGGGCACCCCAGTTCAGTGAAGGGCACACAGCACTGTTGTAGGGCACCCCAGTTCAGTGAAGGGTACACAGCGCTGTTATAGGGGACCCCAGTTCAGTGAAGGGTACACAGCGCTGTTGTAGGGCACCCCAGTTCAGTGAAGAGTATATAGCGCTCTTGTAGGGCACCTCAGTTCAGTGAAGGGTACGTAGCACTGTTGTAGGGGACCCCAGTTCAGTGAACGGTACATAACGCTGTTGTAGGGTACCCCAGTTCAGTGAAGGGTATATAGCGCTGTTGTAGGGTACCCCAGTTCAGTGAAGGGTACAGCGCTGTTGTAGGGCACCTCAGTTCAGTGAAGAGTACAGTGCTGTTGTAGGGCACCCCAGTTCAGGTCTCAGTCCCTGTGCTGGGCTCACAAGCATCTCAAATGTCTGCCCTAGGGCTCTGCACTCTCTTCTGACCTCCAAGCACAGTGCACTCCCGTGCATTACCTCCGCACAACACACATGCGTACACAGACTTCAAACAACAAACGCCAAACAAAGAAACAAAAAAGCAATACTAATCTCCAAATACTACAGCTTCATCGCTGAGACTTCTGGTCTCCATGCTGCCCGCTCCATAAGACCTCAGTCTGCGGGACAGATTAGGGAGGATCAAGGCTGACAAGCAGGCGGGAGCATGGGTCTCAGGCAGCGGTTCTCAACCTTCCAAATGCTTCGAACCTTCAATATAGCTCCTTATGTTGTGCTGACCCCCAACCACAAATTTATTTTTTATCGCTCTTTCACAACTGTGATTGTGCTACTGTTATGAACCATAATGTAAATATCTGCATTTTCCAGTGTCTAGACGATCCCTGTGCAGGCTGAGAACTGCCGGTCTGAGGACTCTGATTCCAGAGCACAGCCTGGGTCAGTGTTCCTCTGCCCAGCTTCTGCCAGTCTGGCATCACAGGAGAATGTTGTGACACACCGCTCTTCCAGAAGATCCTCTGTGGATCTTTTGACCTCCCATTCTGCCATCCAGTATGGCCACTGATGTCTCACAGTAAGAGACACTAAGGAAGATCCTGGTCTAGCCCTGGCTACAGTGGGGTTTCTCAGGGACTGTAGTGGCTGCCTACTCACTGTCTATTATGGAGGGACCCAGTTCCTTGAGGCCTGTTCTGTCAGACTCCCCGAGGGCAGCAGTACTCGCTTCCCCAGGGGCTTACACCTCCAATTTGGGAAGCAGTTTCTGCCTTTATGTTACACAGCAGCTTTGTGGTGCCCGAGGAGTGAAGATTTCCAGCTACCTGGCTTGGGTTGCTCCAGTGAAGTTCAAAGAGCCAGGAGAGTATCACCGAGGGTAAGGTCCTGCATCACAGGCCTTTCTCTTAAGGAAACGATTGTGGTCACCGGTACTCTCTGCTGCTGGCTTCTGCTTCCTGCAGTGCATAGGAAGCAAATCAAAGATCTGAGAGAATTCCTACCTTGGCCAGTTTCTCCTTCCTTCCTTCTTTACTGTATGTATTTATGTGGGGTGTGTGTATGTGTGTGTGTGTGGGGGGGGTGGCTGTGTGCCACAGCGCTGTGTCAGCATCAGAGATAACTTGGAGGAAGTGGTTCTCTCCTTTCAACCTGCATGTGGGTACTGAGGGTTAAGCTCAGGTCATCAGGGTTGGTGGCAAGTTCCATTACCTTCCTGAGCCATCTTAGCCAGTCCTAAAGCATTTCTCCGAGAACCCATTCATGGATGCTCATGATGGCTCAGGGGTTCTGCCGCTCTGACTTTTTAAAGATTTATTCTTTTATGTGTGGGGGAGCGTTTTGCCTGCAAATGTATATGCGCACCCCCATTGTGCCTGGTGTCTGTAGAGCCAAAAGAGGGAACTTGAGTGATGGATAGTCAGGAGCTGCCAGGTGGGTGCCGGGAACTGAACCTGGGTCCTTTGTAAGAGCAGCTTGTGCTGTTAACCCCTGAGCCGTCTGCCTGACCCTTGGTTCATGTTTTGTTGCCGCTGCTTTGTATCCTAGCCTGGTCTTCCACTTGAGGTCCTCCTCCCTTGGTCTCCTGAGTGCTGGGGTGACAGACATTGGCCCCAGTGTCTGGGGTGCTGTAGCTGCTCTATCTCGCCACCCATTCCGTGAGGCCACAGTCCTGAGTGCTGCCAAGAGGAGGATAGAAACAGTCTTTGTTCTTATGAGAATGGGATGAGGCTGGTGTTGGGCGTGCGGCTGCTGTGCAGAACTCTGTGAGAAGGGCTGGCCTGGGAATTGGGACCCAGGCAGGCTGCAGAAAAGGGTCCTTGCTCAACACTTTCAGCTCCTGAACTTCTGGCTGCACCACTCCCTGTCTGCCTGACGTTACCAGCCTCCTTTCTGACTTTTCTGTATTTCTCCTTCTGTAGCAATACTTGTCCAGTTTAGTGTTCTCTCTCTCTCTTTCTCTCTCACTCCTCTCTGTAAGGATTGGTCCTAGGGCCTTTCTCGGGTTAGGTCAGTATTCTACCACTGACTACCTCCCCTGGTCAGCCCTATTAAGAAGACAAACCCCAGCTGGGTGGTGGTGCATACCTTTAATCCCAGCACTTGGGAAGCAGAGACAGGAGGACCTCTGTGAATTTGAGGCCAGCCTGGTTTACAGAGCGAGTTCCAGGACAGGCTCCAAAGCTACACTGAGAAACCCTGTCTTAAAAAACTGGAAAGAGAAAAATAAAATAAAATAAAATAAAATAAAAAAGAAGATAAGCCCCAAGAGGGGCCTGGGCGGGGTATACTCGGAGTCTGTAGCTGCTGGGAAAACGTACACCAGCAGGTGTTGGTTCTGGGTCAAGTGCCAAGACACTTCTAACTTCAGATTCCAAAGGGAACAGATGGTCGTCCAGTTGGAGAGAAAGTTGTCTATTAAGGGCCAGTCCTCGCCAGGAAAAATAGTTGGTTTTTTATTTCCCTTCCTAAGTACAGGATGCTTAAGGCTAAAACAAAACCCCAAGGGCTGACATCTCCAGTCAGCTTCTCTCTCGGCATCTCCAGGAACAGAATCCCGTCCAAGACTTTCGCCTTTTAAACAAACACTTCGTACACAGCTGGCTGGTTGGAGCCTTGCTCCTTAGCACTGAAGGGACATCAAACCACCTGCTGAAGGCTGAGGTGGTATCAGGGAACCTGCCAGGGCGGCAGAGAGACCAAGTGTTTAAACCTGAAAGTCATGTAGCTACTATGGAGTCTTTTGGGCAGGGGAGATTCTCAACCTCTAGCCCTTTGGGGCTGTACCTTCCTATAGAACTCGAAATTGTCTTCCACGCCTCTTGTTTGTTTTCCATTCTAGGTTGCTGTGTTTGAGAAACTCCTTCCAGAATATTCCCATAGTTACTATTTCATTTTTGTTACTAGTTCAGCTAGGAGAGGGGGTAGGACGGACATGGGGGCTCAGAAAAATAACTTCACCATGTACGGCCCTGAATTCAATTCCCAGCATCACAGCAAAACAAGACCCCAAACTTTTCTGGCTTCCTTCCTAATTTTTTAATCTCGGAGATCATGAATACAATTTAAATAGAAGCCGTGGTCTTAAAAAAAAAAAAAAAAAACAAAAAGAAAAAGAAAAAAGAAAAAAAAAAGCCCAGTTGCTTCTTGTTAATTATGTGTTTCCTTACCATTAATTTGTCTTTCTCTGTCGATCTTTCCCACCTGCATAGCTTGTGGTACTTGAGTTGAAATACTGAGGTAGTCAGGAAGGAGCTGGGTGCGGGTGGCCTGGCCTGTAGGGAGAGGTGAACTGATAGGTCACCCAGATCAAGCTCCCTTTGGTGATTTCAGTCCAAGCGTGTGGAACAGCAACATGTATGGGCTGAGAAGATAGAAGGCCGGGGCTCTCAAATACCACCCTCCCCGCCATGCCTTGAGACACGCGTCAGTCACCAGCAGCTAAGGCACAATTTTTTCAGGGGTAAAAGGCAGGGGGTTGTGGGGAGGAGGCCGACATGAGAGTAGCGGGTCTGACTGAGAGGACTTTGAAAGCCCCCTGCCCTAAGAATGTGAGGCACACCCTTCACCGGGCAAACACACTTTGGCTCCGTGTGCCCCAATGCTGCCGAGTGGTGCTGTCTTTGAAGGCCTGAGAGCTGAAGGTCACGCTGAGGTTTGGAGGAAAGATTGGAGTACTAAAGATAGAGAAATAACCCAGTGACCTGAGATAATGAGAAAATGGCGTGGTTGCTGAGTGCAAACAATTTAGGTGCAGAGTATACAGGCCACACCCTCCTCCCATGAGGAGTTTTAACCCTTAGGCTGACAAACTACCAGTATGCAGATTGCTTCCAGTCTGTCGGTGTCCTGACTTAGGGCTGCTCACCTGACTTTGTTTTTCAATGTCCCAGAATTAACTGCTTTTGGTCCTTTCAAGAAGCGGTTTCCTGGAATAATAGTGAACAGCTGATCAAATGGTGTCATTTCAATGACGTTCAGAGTAGTTACTGTCAGGTTGGGGTGGTGCTGGCCTTTAACCCAGGAGGCAGAGGCAGGTGGATCTCTGAGTTTGAGGTCAGCCTGGTCTACAGAGTGAGTTCCAGGACAGCCAGGGCTACACAGAGAAACCCTGGCTTGACTCCCACCCCCACCCCCTGGAAAAAAAGAGTAATTATTACAAGGTGGTTGTGCTGGGAGGAACCAGGGAGCCATGGGAGTTTTCGATGTGACGGCAGTTCACACTGCAGGGAAATGGCCAAACTATTCAATTAAACTTGCCACTACCATTTGTCCCTTTCTTATTTAAAGAAGCAATAGGTGCTGGGGGTGAGTGGAAGCGGGAGGGTTCAGCTGAACCCCAACTCCTGGTTCAAAAACGCCGTGGAAGGCAAACTCTTTGGGGGTGTGTCACTTAGAAGGACCCAGCTGTTATTTTTTTCCCCACCTAAGAATACTAAAAGACGAGGGAGTCCGCCTTAAACCTCACTTTGGCGAGTCAGCCTTCAGGACAGTGTCGTTCATTATGTATTTGCAGAAGAGGAAATGAGTTTGGGCAAACCTTTCTCGAGCTGGTCACTTCCGTGAAAGGGATCTTCGTGACTTCTCTGTTTCCCAATTTCCTATCTCTGGACTTTGTGGGCTTAACTTTTTATCCCTTTGTAGGGATTAGCTCTGCATGGTCCCTTACAAAAGGCGTGCCTTTAATTGCCAGCAACCAGGAGGCTGGGGCAGGTGGATCTCTATGAGTTTGAGGCCAATTTGCTGTACATAGCCAGGCAAGACCGTATAGAGAGACTGTGGCTCAAAAAACAAAAGATGCTAAGAGTTTCCTTCAAGACGGAAGTTGTTTCACTGTGTGCGCCAGACAGGGATAATGAGATAAAGGCATATAAATGCCTCCTGAACCTCAGCTGAGGGAAACACTGCTTGTTTTTCTGCAAACGGAGGCTTTTCCATGTAACTGGGCAAAGAAGGTTGGGAGCCTTGATGCTGATTGCGACAGAGCTCAGGGCGGGAGGTGGTTACGAAATCCAGCCCTTCGTTGGAGGCTTGTCTCTGCTAAAGCCTTTCCCTGGCTCCAGACAGAGGCTCTCTCTCTCTCATGCTCTTCCTCCTTTTCTTTCCTGGTGATGGAACTGGAGGCCTCACATCTGCTAAGTGCAGGTCTCCATCCGGTCCTCTCACAAGCCCTTTGGCTGAAGGACTTTGGCAGGGCAGCAGCAGCATCCTTTCTTAATATTCCGAGCAGTCCAGCCCGCCAGGGTGGTGGTGCCCAGGCCTGGTTTGCCTTCAGGTGTCTCCAGCCTTGGAGGGACGTCCTGAAGCAGCACGCAGGGGTCAGCACAAGCAGTCAGGACAGGCCACGTTCTCCGTCCCATCACAAGGCATTGCGACACCGCCTGGCCTTGCAACAGAGGCGATATCATCGCATTGCATCACTGCAGAAAGCAAGTTCAAGACACACCCCAGAGGAGGCTCCCCCTCACTTTGGTACAGGAGGAAGCTCAGAATGGCAGTTGTTGCTTGTTCTCTGAACTGACTCCCCCCATCAAAATCATTACTGGAAACTCACTAATCCTGACAGGCACTCAATTTTTCCTTTTTATTATGTTTTGGGGTGTGTGTACCACAGCATTCTTGTGGAGGAAGACAGCTTGTAGGGATCCGTTCTTTCCTTCCACCATGTGGTCCTGGGGATGGAACTCATCAGTCTTGGTAGCAGGAGTATTACCAACTGGGCATCTCATCAGCCAATTTTCTGCCTTTTTTTTTTTTTGGCTTGTTCAAGACAGGGTTTCTCTGTGTAGTCCTGGCTCTCTCTGCAGACCAGGCTGGCTTTTTAAACTCTGCCTCCCATGTGCTGGGATTAAAGGTGTGTGTGGCCGGGCAGTGGTGGCGCACGCCTTTAATCCCAGCACTCGGGAGGCAGAGGCAGGCGGATCTCTGTGAGTTCGAGACCAGCCTGGTCTACAAGAGCTAGTTCCAGGACAGGCTCCAAAACCACAGAGAAACCCTGTCTCGAAAAACCAAAAAAAAAAAAAAAAAAAAAAAAAAAAAGGGGTGTGTGTGTGTGTGTGTGTGTGTGTGTGCCATCACCTCCCTGCCCTTAGTTACTTTCCTATTGCTATAATAAAACACCCTTACCACCAAGTTTATAAAAGACCAGTTTATAAAAGAAAGCTTTTAATTGTCTCAGAGTTTCAGAGGGTTAGAGTACCTGGCGACAAAGAGCAAAAGCCACACGGCAAGCTTCGGGCTCACATCATCCCTATCCGCAAGTAGGAGACAGAGCTGTGAGTGGTGCCAGTCCTTTGAAACCTCACTTCCGCCTGCCTCTGCCTCTGCAGTGCTGGGATTAAAGGGGTGCCACCAACGGGCTCATGTTCTCGTGTGTGTGTGTGTGTGTGTGTGTGTGTGTGTGTGTGACAGGATTGTGTAGACCAGGTTGGCCTTGAGCTAACAGTTCTCCTAAGTCAGCGCCCGGGTGCTGGGATTCAGTTGTGCATCTCCAGGCTCGTGTCGGTGATCACTCTTTTGCAAAGCACAGTTTAATGAACCTATGAGAAATCTCATGTAGAAACTAAAGAAAGCCAGCATCACTGGGTCACTTTCACAGTTTGTTATGTTTTCTTTTCTGGTTCGAGGACTTGAACGCAGGGTCTTGTACATACTAGACATGAGCTTTGCCACGGGGCTATACCCTCCTTTGTATTTTCAAAAGCTAATATCTTTCTTTATATATAGATATGGTTATGATATGTCTATCTATATAATTATATTTATCTATGTACATAGACAAATATAATATATCTCTATATACAGAGAGACATGATATATAGATATAATTTTTTACATCCTGGCACTTTGAAGGCAGTTCTTTAAAGTCCTATCTTGACTGTCAGAGATAAGATGTAATCTTGACTAAAGCAGAAATCGGTATCAAGATTGTGGGGTGGTGTTGTGACAGGCCTGATCATGTTTTGGGGAGGATTGTGGAAGGACATTGGAACTAGGGACTAGAAAAGTCACTGAGTGTTGGTCCATTCCATGGGAATTTGGAAGGTCAGATGAGGGCTATGCTGATGATGGAGGCCAGACTGGTGAGCACTTAGAGGGAAATTTAAGTTCATATCTCGGGGGCATTTGCTATTTCAAATTAAGACCACACAGTGCTTGGTCAGCTGCAGCTGAAGAGTCCGCTGTAATTAACAAGAGACCAGAGTAACAAAGTACCTTTGCTTTGCTGGGATAGTCCACACTGGGCAGCTGGAGCTGAGGAGTCAGAGATAATTAAGGAGAGATCAGCATCACTGAGGTAAAATCTCTGGGAAGCGTTCCCTCAGAGTCAGCACGCAGAAGCTACGTGCCAGAGGCGGCCCAGGTCCCATTGAGTGCTGGCGGGTGAACTTGGTAGGGTAAGCCATCAACCAGGTGGTACTGATGTTGAAGTCTTGAAGGGGTCATGGAGAGCAGTGGAGACTTAGCACTGTGTGACAAGGTTGTCCCTGAGGAGAGCCCCGGAAAGGCTACTGGTGAAAGTGCAGTCTAGTTGCAGGAAGAGACCCCGACATTATGGATGGACACCAAGAACAGCAGTGGTAACAAAGCAGAGACTGCCAGAACCCAGAAGACAGGCGGTGTGTGCAGCAGAGGGTAGACCGTGAGTGGGTCCTGGACACTGGACGTTGAGTTATTTACACTGTTGGAGTTTGGTTTTACTTTGCTCAGATGGTGACTATGCCCTGGTTCTTCCCTCTTGAAGAAATGCTGAACTTATTTTTTTCTTTTTATTTATTATTTATTTTTGGTTTTTCCAGACAGGGTTTCTCTGTAGCTTTAGAGCCTGTCCTGGAACTAGCTCTTGTAGACCAGGCTGGTCTCGAACTCACAGAGATCCACCTGCCTCTGCCTCCTGAGTGCTGGGATTAAAGGCGTGCACCACCACTGCCCGGCTGAGGCTGAAATTTTTTGATTCTTCTCTCATACATCACACCCCAACCTCAGTTTCCCCCCTTCCACTCTTCCCAGCCCCTCCCCTACACTTCCCCTCTCCCCCAGATCCGCTTCTCTGGTTCCCTTCAGAAAAAAAGCAGTAGGAGGAAAAGGGCTCCAAGCAGAGGCAAAAGAGTCAGAGACCCTCCCCGCCACACACACTCCCACTGCTGAGAGTCCCACAAGAACACCAAGGTACACGCCTGCAGAGGACCTAGGTAAAACCCACGCAGGTCCCCGAATGGCACTTCGAGAGACTGAGTTTTTAAAGTGTTTAAATTTACGAAGCCTGCGGTTCCTTTTAACATTGCAAAATGTTTTTTTTTAATTGTGATGTTGATATTAATATATGATTTTGGGATGAACAAGGAAGGGAAAGTTCTGGCTTATTGGTGATCTGTGCGTGTCAAGTTGACAAGAGGTGAGTTGTCCTGGCTAGCTTTGTGTCAACTTGGTACAAGTGAAAGTCGTCGGAGAGGAGGGCAGCGCAGTTGAGAAGATGCCTCCATAAGACCAGGCTGCACACAAGCCTGTAGGGCTTTTAGTGTTTTAGTGACAGATGTGGAGGAGGGGCTGGCCCATCGTGGGAGAGTCCACCTCTGGGCTGGTGTCCATTGCTTCTAAACCTTTCATTGATCCCTTCTCCCATTCTCATGGACAAATCTTCAACAGAAGCTGCCAATACCTGCTTTCTTTTAGTTATTATAGCTCTGTTTGGGACCTTCTAGAGTTTTCCATACATAGTATCATATGGAACATGATACTTATTTGATCCGACTTTTTAAATTGAGCATAATTCATTGAGCTTTGTCTGTGTTGTAATCTGTACCAGTTTTTGAAGCCTTTCATCGCTAGCGGTCTTTCCACTGTAAAGACCCTGCCCTTTGTATACACTCTGGCTGGAGGTTTCCCGGGAGCTACAGAACAGTGGGTCCATTACGTTGATCATGAGGTTACTTCTCGTTTTCTGAAGAACAGCTGAGGCGCTAAGCACACAACATATGCAGACCATGAGATAGAACCATAGTGGAGTTTAAAAAACACACATTACATTCGTGGTCTTAGAAATGTGAAATTAGTCAGACAGTGCACACCTTCATCCCAGCACTCTGGAGGCAGAGGCAGGTGAATCTCTGTGAGTTCAAGGCCATTCTGATCTATAGAGCAAATTCCAGGACAGTCAAAATCTCAAAAATAAAGTCAAGGGGAGATGCAAGAGAATGTTTGAGATATTCAGGAAAGGAGAAGCCATGTCCGGGCAGGTACATCTGAGAAGTTGTTTGGAAACCCTGGCATCTTGGCAGGTATTTGAAGGAAGATTCTAGCAGGATATGTGCAGATGTGAGAGGAGGGCAGTGCCGTCACAGAGAAGACGTGAGCCAAGAACCGGCAGTGGGAAGTGGGAAACAGTGACGGACGGAGCTGCTCTAGGTCCTCCCTCCTCTGCCTGCTGAAGGCTGCATCTTCTCCTTGTGGCTCCTAACACATCACCACCCTAAGGACATGCTAACTCTGTATTTTAAACCCCCCTTGATGAATATGAGCCATTGCCTTAGTGACCTCACGTTAATTTGGTGACCTTGAGTTGCTATGGGTCCTCTACCAAGTAAGGTCACCTTCTGAGATACTGGACTCAAATATCTACGGGGGTGGGGCACAATTTAAGTCCATACCAGCATGGTGGTGAGTTTGGGCTTTGTTGCCCAAGTGACGGGAGGTTGCCAGAGCCATGCTTCCAAATGTTCATTCAGGCAACATATATAAGATGGGTGTGGGCAGGGGGGAGAGACGGAGGGAGATGGACAGGAGGCTGGCCTTAGTCTGTGCCAGGACTCCCAGGTAATGGGAGAACTGACCAAGTTAGAATGTGCCGGGCATGACAGGACACACCTGCAATCCTAGTGCTTGGGAAACAGAGACAGGGACCAATACATATTTGACGGCGATTTTTAAACTGCGTAGTGAGTTCTAGGCCAGCCAGCCAGTGGCATGTAGTGAGTTCCACTTCCTACTCTCCTCAGGAAATGAATGAATCAGAACGCAGATGGGGAGCCCAGGGCTGGGGTCAAGCTGTTCTGAATGCTTATTGGCTCACTGATCAGCTCTTAGCTGGGGTCTTGAGAGAAAGGACTATATGTTGCAAGGAAAGGGAAGTGGTTTCTGGATTGTGTGGTCTTTATGGGATGATTGCTTTTAAAATGGTGTATGTGTGTTGGCAGAAGCTAACTTTGAAGTCCAGGTTGACCCTTATCTGTCTCCCATGTACTAGGACCATGGCTGTGTACTGCAGCCACACTGGGCTTCCGACATTGCCTTCAGCTGCAAGGCATTGTGACTTCCCTGCTTGTTACGTGCTAGCTGGGGTTAACCCCATCATGTGGCCGACTGAAACCATGATTATGGAAGGAACCTGTCTTTTTAATTTTAGAGCAAGTCTCTTTATTTACACACCAAATCGGTTGTATAGAAATTTCATTTGCGTGAAGCTCTCGCAGCTGTTACCTAACTCTTTCGTATTTGGAAGACAGAAGGGGGTTAATGTGAGTTTCAGTTTGTGTTCGTGGCAGCGGAATAGAGAAATGTCCTCATTGCGCTGATGCAGCGACCTTCGGTGACATTGGAACAGGAAGAACGTCTGATGTTTTAGGTGGCAGATTTTGTGTGTTTCTTGTGCATAGGGTTTCCAGATGGATAAAATTTTGCATATTGGATTCTGGTGGCTCAAAGAAAGACATGGAGTAGGCCTGGGTACCCTGGTGCCTACCTTCTGGTATGGAGGCAGAATGTGTATTTTCCTTCTCTTGTTAAGACTTGTATCAAGCGAGTTTGGCTTTCAATTCTCAGATATAGAGACTTGTAGGCAGACGAGTTTTTTTTTTCCCCACCCACCAGTTCCCAAATAACCAACACAGAAGTTTCCATATTAATTAAAATGCTTGGGCGATAGCTCAGGCTTGTTACTAGCTAACTCTTATATTTTCAACAAACCCATATTTTTATCTACACTCTACCATGTGGCTCATGGCTTATTACCTCATTTCGTACACATCCTCCTTTTGTGTCTGTCTGGTGATTCCCAAGACTCCACCCTTCTTCCCAGCATCCTCCTAGTCTGGCTCTCCTGCCTGAACTTCTCCTGTCCAGCTCTTGTCCAGTCAGCTTCTTTATTAAACCAACCACAGTGATGTATATTCACACAGTGTAAAGGACTGTTCCACAGAGACTGCTAATTTGAACAACTATCCATGGCTTTTTGGATCTCTGGGTTCTACGGTAGGTCTCAGACCCACACTAAGTAGCTCTAGAAATAGTCCCCGTGTCTTCAAAGTCTCTAATAAGAGTCTAGTTCCCTGAGTACCATCAGAGTGAGAATGTTGAAGGATGTAGAGCATATCTTAGGTGTCCTTGGACTCCAGTGCCACCCTGCCATAAATCTTGAGGAAAGCCTTTACTTACTACTTTTCTATGGGGCCTCCCTCATTTCCCTCTCGCTAAGAGTCTATAAAATTGGGTGGGGGAAATGGGTGGGGTGAGTAGGAGGGGGGGAGGGAGTGGGAGCTGGGATTGGTATGTAAAATGAAAAAAGATAGGTTTTTTTTTCTTTTAAAAATAAAATGATTCTTTTTATCTGTGTGCATAGATCTATGTGCCTGTGTGCGTACATGACCATGCCTACACATATATGTGGTAGCCAATGGTACATGTTGACAATTATTCTTCAATTGCTTCCCACCTTTTCTTTTTTTAAACATATGCCTTTCATTGACTCTGATTGGCTACACTGGCCAGCAAGTCCCAGAAATCCCCATGTCTCTGGTCTCCTAGCACTAGGATTAAAGGTGTGTGCTACTACACCAGTTGTTTCTGTAGAGGTGCTGGAGACCTGAGCTCAGCCATCACACTTGCATATCAGGTACTTCACTGGCTGAGTTGTCTCCCCAGCCCCTGAATTCTTTTTGTCTTGCTAAGCAGTGCCCTCCACCCTTGATACTTGTTATATACTTAGAACCTGGCATGGAGGTCAGGCTGTGGCAGCACGCTTCAAAAGAAAAACCTGCTTTCTCAGCGGAGTGCCGGTGAGCGAGTACGGCGCCTCCTCGCAGTGTTACTTGTGAGAAATGCCAGACTCCTCAGTTCTAAGGTCTCCATCCTTCTTCCCAGCATGCTCAGGACCTAGAGAACAAATACAGGTGCTCTTGTGTCTTCAGTTCTTAGATAATGAAGACGTTGGCCCTCTTGTATCTACGGAGAACAGAGGAACCGCTTGTATCTTCAGTCTCTAGACTTTCTATGCTGCTGGGTGATTGCCGCCAGGTTACAGGTGTGGCCTGAAGCTGTGCCACAGACCAGGGACTTCACCGGAAGTGTTTAGTGGTGGGACGGCACAGCCAAATCTTGTATGGTATCCACCATTCCAATGAAGTTTTAAAACCATGGATGGGGTGCCTTACGGAGAAGAGGACTGAGCTTTTGGACAGAGCTTACAAAGCCAGGAATCTGGGTCAAGTGAAACAGAATTTTGGAATTATGATGTTTTGGAAGGACAGTCCAGGTGTTCGCCACTACCGCCCACCACTCAAAATAGAGGTCTTTTTTTCTTTTTTCTTTCTTTTTTATTTTTTATTGAGCTTTACATTTTTTCTCTGCTCCCCTCCCTGCCTCTCCCCTCCCCCAAGGTCCCCATGCTCCCAATTTACTCAGGAGATCTTGTCTTTTTCTACTTCCCATGTAGATTAGATCTATGTAAGTCTCTCTAGGGTCCTCATTGTTTGTTGTCTAAGTTCTCTGGGATTGTGGTTTGTAGGCTGGTTTTCTTTGCTTTATATTTAAAAACCACTTATGAGTGAGTACATGTGATAATTGTCTTTCTGTGTCTGGGTTACCTCACTCAAAATAATGTTTTCTAGCTCCATCCATTTTCCTGCAAAATTCAAGATGTGATTATTTTTTCTGCTGTGTAGTACTCCATTGTGTAAATGTACCACATTTTCCTTATCCATTCTTTGATCAAGGGGCATTTAGGTTGTTTCTAGGTTCTGGCTATGACAAACAATGCTGTTGTGAACATAGTTGAGCACATGTCCTTGTGGCACAATTGAGTATCCTTTGGATATATACCCAAAAGTGGTATTACTGGGTCTTGAGGAAGGTTGTTTCCTAATTTTCTGAGAAATCGCTACACTGACATCCAAAGGGGTTGTACCAGCTTCAAAATAGAGGTTACGTCAGCAAGATGACTCAGTGGGTAAAGGCACTTGCCACCAAGGCTGGCGTTAAGAGTTGGTGCGCAGACCCTCCATGGTGGTAAGAGAGACCCGCCTTGTGCAACTTGCCCTCTGACCGCCATGCTTTGTAGGCTTTAAGACTTAACAGGCAGGCACACCATCACCACCACCAACAACACACAACTAAAAATTAAATACTTCTTCAGTGGCTCCGAGTAGAAAGGCTGGGCTTATAGACCATGGGAAGCTGGGTCTATAATGAATGCCTGCCTCCTGGCCCAGGCCAACAGATGTTCTCAAGGTCCACACTGTGGGAACACAAGGATGAGTTCATCAGGGAGGGACTGGGAGCTGCATTGCCTGTGATTCTTCTGCCAGGAATGGGGAAGCAGAATGGAAGAGAATGAGAAACAGTGCCGTATAGATTGGGGGGAGAGCTCCCAACAGAAACGGGCCTCCCATAGAGAGCTGGCTCAGGCTCAGCCTCCCTTCTCTTTCCCAACACCCAGTGACTTGATTCGGAGATGAATTTCCCAGAGTTAAGAAATGTGGCCTCCTTGGAACACAGCCTTAAGCTATAGTTAACTGCTGGATGTGGCCAGCACCAGATGACCTCATCTGCAGCACTTCTGAGTCTGCTCAGAAGGCAGGTCCCCATCTTTGAGCAAATCTAACGATAACAGCTCCTTTATCTGCTGCAGCTCTGTGGGGGCAGCCTCCCCACCGAACCTCGGTGGTTTTCTTTAATCCTTTCTTTAGGAATGAAGATTGTACTTTTTTTTTTCCCAGAATAATTAGAAATTGTGGGAGAAACCTACTCATTACTCCGCATGGTCAGGGCAAAATGCTGGTGGTGAGAAGGATTTGGGGGTTGAAATCAACCTTGCCCCTAAGTACATAAGGAAATTAATTCAGGAGGAAATAGAAACACCATCGGCTTATAATCATGGTTTCTCCGGTGATTGTATCCTTGTACTGGAACCAGACGGCCCTTCTAGAGGGACGTTTTCATTCTGAACACATTGTTTTGATCTAGGAGCTATTCCTTTCAAACACACACGAAACTCTCTTGTAATCTGACCTTAACTGAGGTTCATTAACCTGACATTTAGATTCATTATATACATTTTATATTTCAAAAAATATCGTGGCCTAGGCATTCTGGCTTTTTTAAAGTTTAGATGAATTTTCCTAAAAAGCCAAGTGATGTATTTCACATGTCTTTGCTCCCAAGTTAAGCTCTCCACGCAGTGATCTGATCAAAAATGTGTAATGTAGCAGAAAAGATGAATATTTTGATTGCGAGTTTGTTCTTAAGCTGTAAGAAGGGCCTTGACTTTGGAGTGGAGCCATGGAAGGAACCCAGAGATCAGATCCACCCCCTCATGTTCGTAGACCATCTTTGGACATAGCCATGGTGTAAAATGGCCATTTTTACTTTCAGTCAGACACGAGACTCAAGTAAGGAGTGTTTTGAAATCCCAAATTCTCAGTTTTTAAATCACTCCTAACTTCATGGCCTTCCTTGCCTGACTGCATTTGCTTTTGGCAGAGGATTAATAAACAGAAAAAGCTCATTTATTTATCCATTCACTGACCAAAAAAAAACAAAACCCACAAAAATAAGAAAAATATGCCAGTGGTTTCTAGAAAAATCAGTCCACTGTTTGGTCAGATTTTTTTTAATGAGACCAAGGATTTTAATTTTTAATGAGAAAATGAACTGCTTGTAAAAAAAAAAAACGGGAAGGGCATTTGGACACATCCTGCAACATGGAAGAACTGTGAGGGCGTGAAAAAGTCAGACAAGTGCTTCAAGAATCCGTGTGTGTCAGGGACTGAGACTCAGGAACTCACAGAGGAAGTGACTGCCAAGGCTACAGAACAGGGAGGGCCTGGGAGTTGGTGTTCAGTGGTTACGTGCAGGGTTCCCATTTAGGAAGATAAGGGCTTGGAGGTGGACACCGTCAGTGTGCTAGGTGCCACGGAGTCACTCATGTAAAGATGGTTACAATGGGATGGGCAAGCTCAGGGGTGGAACATTTGCTGGGATGCATGATTCTCTGGGTTTGAGTCCCCAGGACTAATAAGTACAAGAAATTTAGCATCTTAACATTTACTTCAATATTCATGTCATATGCATTTTAGTGCAATTTTATTTCGAAAGCTGTGAACTGCTAGCTGGGTGGTGGGGAGTACACACCTCTAATCCCAGCACTCAGGAGGCAGAGGCAGGAGGATCTCTGAGTGTGAGGCCAGCTTGGTCTCCAGAGTGAGTTCCAGGACAGCCAGGGCTACACGGAGAAACCCTGTCTGAAAAAAAAAAAAAAAACCCAGAATCATTGGCTGAGACGTGGCTCGGTTTAGTAGGGTTTGCTTATCATGCACAAAGGCCCGAGTTCAGTTCACCAGCACCACACACAAAATTAGGCATGGTGGTGTATGTTTGTGATCCCAACACCGAGAAGGTCGAGGCTGGAGGGTTATTAGCAGTTTAAGGTCGTGCTCAGCTACTTAGTGAGATTCAGTGGAGTGAGGTCAAAGGGGAAAAAGCAATTACTGCCATAAGCGTTTCTTTTCTAGGACGCTCTGGGATGAGTCATTGTGTGTGGTTCCTTTCTCCATCCTCCCAGACTCACACCAGCCACCAGTACTGGACATAGTGAATAAAGCCAGCAAAGTTGGCTCCAGGTTTGGGAAGGTCGGTGAATGGAAAGGAAAGAATTTACTAGAAAGTGTGTTCTCTGGAAAAGTCCCAGGCTGAAGTGTAGTCCCGTGGGGTGCTGGGCTTTTGATCTATGCCATGTTTTAGTAAATAAAATATAGGTAAACGTCAAATGCACCGTGTGGATGGTCCCTTAACAGCAGCCAGTGGTCCTCTTCCAGAAGCTTTCTGTTTGTGTCTACATGGTGTGTTGTACATGCTGTCTGCCCACGAGCCTCCTGGGCTCAGAAAGGATGGTTTGATGGGATCAGAGATCAAGGTCTAAGGGATGAACTGCAACTCCACGCACAATCTCGCTTATTTCTACCACAGCAAGCTCTGTCTGGTGGGTTTTCTGTGCTAACATTTATGCTGTTGGGTACTTGAAAGGTGGCTGTTGGAATTAAATATTTCATTTAGTGTAACTTAAGTAGCTTGGTGCGGCTGGTGGGCACCTTGGACAGCAGCCCGGGGGCATCCTTGGGTGTGTGGCCCCTGTGGTTCATACTGAGCCCAGAGGCAGGCTGCTCCATTTAACTCCAAGAAGACTGAAGAAGTCTCGCTGCTTAGACCAGAGGAAATGATGATCACACAAACTTTGACAAACATACTACTTTTGTTTGATTAATCAACTATTGATCGAATCAGTGGTTAACAATTGTTAACTGACTTCCTGCAATAGGACACTCTGCGTTTAGGAATGATGATTTAGACAGTGAGATACTATTCAGCCTTGAAAAGAAGTGCTCAGCTCCGTCACAGACTGCCCGCCTGTCATAAGGAAATCTGTCAAGCCACAAAAAGCCAGGAGGAACTAGAAACGGCCTTCATTGCAAAAGGAGGCAGCCTGCGAAGCCCAGAACCCTGTGGTTACAGCTATGAGACATTCCGGCAAAACGAGGGAGAAAGTATAAAGACCAGGGTTCCTCTGGGGAGGTGGAAGAGGAAGGATAAGTAGCCAGGGGACTTTTAGGGTAGTAAAACTGCACTATGAGACACTGCGTGGTGGCTACAGGCCACTATGTGTTTGCTCCAGCCCACAAATGCACAGTGAGTGCCAAGTGAGAACCCCAGTGTGAACCAGGGGCTGCGTGGAGAACCGGAGGCTGGGGTGTTGGCAGTGTATGTGTGTGCCTAGTGTGAACAAGGGGCTGCGGTGATGGTGGTATGTGTGTACCCAGTGTGAACCAGGGACTATGGTGATGGCAGTGTGTGTGTGTGTGTGTGCCTAGTGTGTACCAAGGGCTGGGGTGATGGTAGTATGTGTATTCCCAGTGTGAACCAGGAGCTGCAGTGGTGTTGGCGGTGTGTGTCCAGTGTGAACCATGGGCTGGGGTGGTGGTAGTGTGTATATGCCCAGTGTGAACCAGGGGCTGGGGTGTTGAAACCCCAGTGTGAACCAGGAGCTGGGGTGGTGGTGGTATGTGTGTGTGCCCAGTGTGAACCAGGGGCTGGGGTGGTGGTGGTGGTGGCTGTGTGCCCAGTGTGAACCAGGAGCTGGGGTGGTGGTGTGTGTTTCTGCAGGTTCTTTAACTGAAACAAATGTCTGCCTCAGTTGTAGACATGGCTCCTTCATACATACAGGGTGCTGACATGGCCCCAACTGAGCGAGACTGGGAGGGGAAGCCAGGCTGTGACCCGAGTTAGCCCAGCAGCCTTGTGCTCACTGCCTTGACTGTCCCTTGGCTGTTTCCTTGGCGTGGTTGCCCTACCCTGGGGATGTTAGCTAGCTGTCTTGTCAGCAGTTTGTGAGCTCTTCCCATTGTAAGCACAGCTGTCGCGTGGGGACACCAAACCATTCGAGCTCTGCTTCACTGCCTAGTGCTCAAGGGCCCGGCTACCAAGGAGGTGGGTGGGTTTCCTGAAGGAGGAGATGGAGCCTGGGTCTGGGGCTCCCAAACTCAGCTGCCTTCATCTCTGCTCAGGGAGTTCTGAAATGTACATGAGGTAAAGGCCTTGACTACTCTTGTCCGGTGCGTGGGAAGAAATGCGCCTTCATGCCAGCAAGTAATTCTGTTGCTAAGTCACACCCCTAAAAGTTTGTAAAAGTCTGCACTTTTCCTGTGTGCTGAGGGCTCCTGGATATTGTAGTGGCTCCTCCCAGCCTCTGGAGCCTCTTATGTTAGTGAGAACCCCACTTCAGCTGAGAAAAGTACAACAGGTTTATGGAGTTGGCTGATCCTCTGTTGTGTTGTGCCCCTGAAGCCCCTCACCCAGACCTAGGGACCCTCTACCAAGGCCCAGGGTCACCTAGGCACCTGTCACTTAATGTAGAGAAAAAGTCCCCTGTGGTTTCCTGCGTCTTAAGGTGGCTGCCTGACCCTTTCCAGTTGCTGCCGCCTGATGCAGTGACCTCCTGTTCACAGCTTGAGCTGTTTTCAAGCAGTCAACCTGAAGGGCACCACCAGACCCTTGCCACGGACTAACTGGGGCCAGGTGGGTGTGGATCATGCAGTCAGAGCTGGGTGGGAACTCAGGACTCTGCTGAGCGATGGTGAGCCCCACCCTTCCTTTATGTGAGCCTGCAGGAGAGCAAGCCCTTCCTCACCCTCCAGCTCCTGGCTCAGGGAAGGCTCTAGGGCAGAAGGTGGGATGCAGCCTACCAAACTCCTCTCCTCAGAGGGCTGTAGTCAGTTCTGCTGGGTGCAGCCGTATCTGGAGAGTTTTCTGCAGACTGTCATCTCCTGGCAGACCCCCACACAAACACATTTTCACATTCCATTCGAATGCTCAGAGGAGCAGAGTCTCTTCTGAGGTTACACATTCTTCTAGCGTGATGCTCTGCTTGAGTATGTGAGATGTGCAGGGCAATTGTCCCTCTGTGGGCAGGGATTCCAGGAGTGTGAGGGTAGGAGGGAGCCCACGACTGGCGTCTACCTGGACTGGAGAAGATGCTCAAGCATGCGTCTGCTGTGCGGGGAGTTCAGATGCTTCCTCCCAGGGATTTAGCGCTCTCTGGACTATTTCCATGTGGAGCCCTGCTTTGAGCTGAGAATCTGCCAGAGAGTGACGGACTGGATGCTAATGCATGCTGGGAGACTGTGTGTGGCACAGAAGGACCCAGAAGTTTCCATTCTAACCACTGAGAATGAACTTGGGCAGCTCACTTTACCTCTCAAATCTCTGGGGTTTTTTTTTTTTTTTTTGCTTGTGATAGAGGGTAAAAATAAGTATTTTTTTTAATTAAAAAAGAGCCAATGTGATTCTTTTTTAATGCCTAAGACTATGTTTATCTTTCTCCCTTTTGGAATATGTATGTATGAGTGTGTGTTTGTATATGTGAGTGTGAGTGTGTATGTGTCTCTGTGTGTGAGTGAGCATGTGGGAGAGTGTATGTGTCTCTGTGTGCATGTATGTGAGTGTGTATGAGAGTATGAGTGTGTGTCTGTGTGTGATACATATGTGTATGTCTGTGTTGTATGTCTACATGTGTGAGTATACTGTGTGGTATATGTATTTATGGTATATATGCATGTGTGAGTGTATGTGTGTGTGAGTGAAAATGTCTGTGTGATTGTATTGAGATGTGTGTGTTAGTATATGTCAGTGTATATTAGATATATGTGTGTTTGAGCATATATATATGAATGAGTCTCTGTGTGTATGCATGTGTTCTTATATGTGTGCATGAGCATGTATACGTGTGTGTGTGTACATACATGTGGATGTCAAAGGGAGAACTGCTGAGTTGTTTGTTCTCTTCCTCCCTGTGGATCCCTGAGGTGACACTCGGTCACACTCAGTGGCAGGTGCCTTTATTCATTGAACCATGTCTTTGGCCCAACCAATGACACCCTGAAGAGCCTGGGAAAGAATCTGCCTGCTCTGAGCTGTCACCCCCACTGCCCATCATGAGCATCCTTGGTTTTGCTTTTGCTTTAGTTTCCCAGGCTTCCTCTTTGATTTTCCCTGGAGAGATTTTCTCAGGAGAATCTCAAAATGCGTCCACTCAAGACCCACCTCCGGCCCATTCCAGGCTGCCTCTTAGGTGCAGCCGTGTGGCCACATTCCTTGGGTGGTTGTGACAGTGGAGGTGAGGACTACAGCCCAGGGAAGCGGGACAGCTGAGCAGAAGCCTTCATGGTGGCTCAGTGTTGAGATTCTCACTCTCGGGGAAGATGGAAGACTGTCCCCTAGGACCATAACTGAGTGCACGGCTCCCAAGCTGGTGCTTAACCTGGAGTTGCTTGGCTGACTGAGGCCCAGCAACCCCGAGACACAAGTGTTCATTCCGAGGTCCCCACAGCAGCCCGTTTCTCTCTGGAAACTGGCCCCCAGAGAAGTCCTGCTGCTGGCGCTAGTGTGGAAAGGGAAAGTGAGGAGGGGCGAGGGAAGATGGCCCCAGGCCAGAAACCGGAAGCAGGGTTGAGTGTGGGCGGGCTTTCCTGCGTGGTTGGGCTTTTTGTCTGTGATGTGAGCAGAAGCCTGGCTGAATCCCTTGTCTCTGGCCCTCATGTGCGCCAAGCAGTTTCTTTATTGCTCAATGACCTTCCTCCATCACCCACCTCCTCCAGCTAGGCCCCACCTAAGGCAGGCTTTCTGAACCACACTAAATGGTACTGCCATTTAAAACAGAACCCGTGTAGGACACGCCACATCATCGCGAGGTCCAGCAGGGGAGGGCTGGAGACGCTCCTATAGCCGTCACTAACATGAGACCCCGTCCTCTCTGTCTGCAGGTATCGGGTGAACTTCAGGCCCAGATTCGTCACGAGGTACAAGACAGTGACACAGTTGGAATGGAGATGCTGTCCTGGCTTTAGAGGGGCAGACTGCCAAGAAAGTCCCAAAGACCCCCTGAAGACCCCCCGGCCCCCACCTCCTCGACCAAGAAACAACCTGAAGAAAGCCACAGGTAATGTCTCATTGGTGCCCTGTTGTATGTGGTCACCTTTGATGTTGCTGGTGTGAATGGCAGGGTCTGTGACGGACCATTGAACGAAGGTGTCTGAAGGAGCAGGGGCAGTAGGGTGGGACACTTCTTTGCAAATAAATTGCTTCCTTAGGGCCACTTGTCAAACACTTCCTGTATTCTTGTCTAAATCTAAAGAAGTTAAGATCCTGTTTTTAAAGTAGGTAGATTAGCCAGGCCACGAGGATCATGGACAGTCTGGGGCCAGCCTGGGCTACACAGTGAGATTCTGTCTCAATAAACAAATGAATCAAAATGAATAAAATAAAATAGACTGATCCCTCTCTGTCTGGATGAGCTGTTTGCAAAGCTGAGATAAAGTCAGAATTCTCATGTGCCCGAGTTCTCTCACGTGTCAGGATTCTCTCTATGTTGCTTGCCTTAAAGCATAAGAAAGACAGGATAAACTTCTATGGGTAACTGTTTTCCTTTTTTTTGCTGTGTATGACTTTATTTCCCCCTCTTTTTAATTTCAAAGAAATGAGACCAATTCTCTCCTGTGAAATTAAATGTTTAAATCGCTGTTGGGTTTTATTTTTCCCATGAGATGTTTTCACATTTTAAAATTGTAATTTGTCAAAATATCTTTTGTAAAGTAGTTTGTTAAGTAAATTTCATTACCAAAACAATGTACATAAATTAGGGAGTAGTTATAAAACATAGGGAAATATGTTTTTTGACTTTATGTTTTTTTTTTTTTAGACAGGGTTTCTGTGAGTAGCCCTAGCTGTCCTGGAACTTGCTCTGTAGACCAGGCTAGCCTGAACTCGCCTGCCTGCCTCTGCCTCCCAAGTCCTGGGATTAAAAATATGTGCCACCACACATTTCTTTTGTTGTTTTTTAACCTTAAATAGTACATTTTTAGAGATTGAATGTGCTCAAGATACACAAGGCAATGAATGACCGCATCTAGCATAGAACACGGAGTGGTGGCTGCATTAAGTTAGTACCCTAATCACCCATGCTGTACGTTAGAGCCCTGGAATGTAGTCATGTTAATAACCAAAATGGAGTGCCTTTGGTCAACACCTCTCCGCGTCCCCCAACCCCAGCCCCCGGTACTCACCACTCCTGTGCCTGTGAGTTTGACTATTTAGAGCCCACGCAGAGGGTCAGTCCCATGTGTTTTCTTTTCTGTGCCTGGGTTACAGTACCCTCCTGCAATACCATCTAGGTTACCTGCCACATGGGGCTAGACTTTCTTTATTCTTTGTTTAATGTTTGTGTGTGTGTGTGTGTGTGTGTGTGTATGAGAGAGAGAGAGAATCTGTCTGTCTGTCTGTCTGTCTGTCTCCATGTGTGTTGTACATGTTTAAAGAGGCCAGAGAAGGCATAGGATCTCTTGGTTGTGAGTTGGAGATATTTGTGAACTGTCCTTTGTGGGAGCTGGGAACTGAACTCGGGTCCTCTCTGTTCTTAACCTCTAAGTCATCTCTCTCCAGCTCTGTATCCGTATCTGAACATCGTTACTATGGTAGCTGAATTTCAATGAGAGGCCTATTGTGGAATTTCATGCCTGTAATCTCAGCATGTGGGAGGCAGAGGCACAAGGACTGTGAGTTCAAGGACCCTGTCTAAAACAACGCCTGCCCGGGAAATATTTCTTGACCTTCTTTTTCTGGCGGGCTGGATATCGGCTACCTGGGGAAGCATAACACCAGGAAGACACAGTTTCCAGCTCATTTGAGATAGTGTTAGGCCGTCATGGCAGGGCCTGTGAGGGACACTCTGGGTGATGGGAAATAAGGGCCTGCTGAATCCTGACCATTTGTCTAGGGTCAGGTTCTATTTATCAAAGTTTAAACATATGTGTAGCTTCACAAATCAGTCGGTTTTATGAGGACTAGAGGCAAGGAGAGTGATGACATTTTTCACTGCCTCAGAGGTAATTTCCTGTCCATGCTTTTTGTTTTTCTTCCTGTGCTAAGGCCTGAACCCAGGGCCTTGGTGGTGGGAGGCAGGTGCTCTACTCCTGAGCCGTGTCTCTGGCTCGTGTGAGCACTCGCTGAGTCTAGGATTTACCTCCTTATCTGGTGTCTTCTCCTTATGGGAGGTGAAGTTGCCACTCCCTTTTGTCCACGGCACAGCTGTGTTTTCCAGTTACACCATGTGGCTTGCACCATTAACATTCACGGTATATGATGTAGTAACCACGTAGAATTTTATATCTCTGCCCTACAGTGCACTATGGATTCCTTAGAGTTAGTGATTGCATGTCTTTCTCCTTTGCTTGGTTTTCGATGCTCTTATCCCTCCTACATCATCCCAAACTCTTCTCTGGTTATCTTTATGTCTTCTGCTCCGTCAGGCACAGCAACAGATACCCTGGCTGAAGAGATTCTTCAGGAATCTTCTCACCTACCCCACTGTGACCAGTCCTCCTCTTTCTGTCACCCTGGGGTTGGAACTCTCCTCTCTGAGCTGGAATCTGGTTCATTTCTTCATCTGGCTTGAACACAGCCACCAGTTGCCGCTTTTTTTTTTCTTTCTTTTTCCCCTTTGAGATAAGGTCTCAGATAGCCCAGGCTAGCCTCAAACTTGCTGTGCAGCTAAGAATAGCCTCGAACCTCTGGTCCTCCTATGTCTGCCTCCCAAGGGTTTACAGCCTCAAGCCAGGTGTTGCAAATAAGCCCAGGGCTTTGTTGCATACAAGGCAAGCAGTCTACCGCTGAGCTACAAATATCCCTACCCTCCAGTATGTCCATGAAGAGATTATATGGGGGTGAACTTTCGTTTTACATATATGTAACATATGTGTATTTGTGTGTATGTGTGTGTGTGTGTATTTGCAGGGGTGGAGGCACATAATATTTTTTCTCAGAATTTTTAAGACAGTGATTAGTTTCCCTGTGGGTTTCGATATTACTGTTACCCAGTCTGAAAATTCTTGATTCCAAATTTTATATGCTTTGGGGGTGGTCATTGTCCCTCCCTTTTTAATTGCCGTATTGATGGGATGTTACACAAAAGGGAAGAGAATGTTTATTTCCTAGCCGCTCACTAGAAGGCGAAGCACACTTGCGACCCAACACTTGGACGGCTTCAAGAGAAGCGTTGGAAGTTTTTTTTTTTTTAAACATTCATTTATTTATTTATTATATATACAATATTCTGTCTGTCTGTATGCCTGCAGGCCGGAAGAGGGCACCAGACCCTATTACAGATGGTTGTTAGCCACCATGTGGTTGCTGGGAATTGAACTCAGGACCTTTGGAAGAGCAGGCAATGCTCTTAACCTCTGAGCCATCTCTCCAGCCCAGAAGCATTGGAAGTTTGAGGCCAGTGTGGTTTACACAGTGGGCCCATGTCTCGAGAACAAATGCTTGCTTCTCACTTTGTGTCATTCATTTCCTGGCTTTAGGGAGTACAGTACGTATGTGAAGCATTAATCTAATTCATCTTAATCTATAAAAACCAGGAGCCAGATATCGGGGCAAAGACCTGGACGGTCAGAGAACCAGGAGCAGTTGCTGGTTGCTCCTTTTCCCTTCCTGCATCCAAGAAAAAAAAGCCCGAGATCCCGGCTACTCCCCTCCCCATCACTCCCTGTTTCCATCTCTGGAGTGCTGGGATTAAAGGCATGTGCCACCACTGCCTGGCCTCTATGGTTAACTAGTGCCTTGCTCCGCCCTCTGGTCTCCAGGCAAGCTTCATTTGTCAGAACACAAACAAAACGTCACACAAGTATAACTCCTGAAAGATTGCTTTTTTTTTTTTTTTTTTTTGGTGGAGGCAGGGTTTGAGACAGGGTCTCGCTGTGATCAATTGGCTGATCTGGAACTTCCTATATAGACCAGGCTGGCTTAGAATTCAGAGTTCTCTTGCTTCTGCCTCTCAGTGCTGAGATGCTAAGTGTGCACCGCCATACCCAGATGCCCTTGTGTCTTATTTTGTTTCGTTTCCTTTGCTCAAAAACAGTGTTTAGTTTAGTGATTCTGAAGATTAGTTCCCCCCCATTTTTAATTGAACTTCTTTATTGATTCTTTGAAAGTTTCACATAATGCGCCCCGATTCCGTTCACCTCCTGGTCCCCCATATCTTTCCCTCACCCCTGTAGCACCTCCCCCAAAGGGAGCAAAACAGAGCAAGCAAGGAAACAGAAACAAGAGCAAAACAAAATGAACCTCTTCTTCATCTTTCCTGCCTCTCCAGCACCTCTCCATTCGTCCTGGTGCCATTGGGGACCTCCGTGTGTCACACAATCAGTTTTACTAGCAAATGTTCATGCAATGAGTCACTGGTCTGGTTCAGGGCCTCTGGTTTCTGAAACCATCACTGGATTCTCACCAGAACTCCTCTGGGATGCCCCGTGGCTGCCCCTGGGTCATGAAGATCCTGTAGATACCGTTCTACAGGACCGGTCCCTTCACGACCTCCAAATGGGGTCGTCGTTAGGGTGGGCCAACTCAAGACCAGGGTGTGGACCTGGTGGCAGTTGAACTGGTCAGTCCGGGTCCCACGGCCACCCAGCTCAGGCGAGGGGGCAGAGTCAGCTGCCCTACACCTTTGCCCCTCAGCTTTGGTTCACCTTGGCCTGTGGTGAGGGATGGGGCCGTCTCTCCCTAGTATAGGGGCCAGCTCTTTTTCTAGTGTCTTAAGATAGAATAAAAATTCCAATGTGTTCTTCATAGTTTTCTGCAGGAAAGCACTTGCTTAGGAGTTTGGAGATTGGGTTTTAAGTCTTGTTTTCCTGCTAAGTGGATTTTAATAACTAAAAGCTGCTTGCTGTTGCGAGACAAGAGACGAGACGAGATAAGGAACATGAAGCCAAAATGCCCACCGTGCTCTGGATTCCAGGGTCTTTCGTTGCTAGGCACACATGCATTGTACGTGGTTGCGTCCTTGTTGTTTGGCTGCTCCCTTTCCGTGCCAGTGAGAACCTTGTCTAGAGTTCCTCTTCCGCCTCCTCTGCTGCCATCCAGGGTGTGGCCGCTTTGCTTCTCACTCTTTACCCCGTTGCCAGGGGTTTCTGGAGCGTCTGCCTTTTTAACTTCCTGCTTTCTCTATCGACGTCATCCGATTTCTAACTTAGTGCCCTCTCTCTTGACGATGTCATCGCACTTCGGGATTCATTACTGTGGCTATTATTCGTCTTTCGGGTTGTTTTCCTGGGTTCTTTTTCTCAGAGTAAGATTATTAGATGTTTATATACTTCTATCTCTCTTTTTCTTTTCATTTTTCCTCCTTTTTTTTGTGCTGGGGATTGAACCTAAGACTTCACACATGCTAGGAAAACATCTCTTTTTGCATTTAGTATCTATTATCTTCATAACAAGGGCAAACAAGACCCTTTTAGCATAAGGATGCTAAGCAAAGAGAAGAGAAGATTTCTGGAGGTGTTTTGAGGAAACCTCAACTATGGGATGTTGGTGCCCACATGTTGGATCTCTCTGGCGTGCTTTGTGGCATCTTATCACCAGCTGTCTGCAGTGGGGTGGCTACAGCTCACTGGGCGTGATACAGTCACATGACACAGTAGGTGATATGATATGATATGATATGATATGGTGGCATCAGGGTGACAGACATCACGGATTATCTTGCTTCCTGTGCGTACTTTTCAGCAGAGGAGGGCAGTGTAGCTCCCAGAGTTAGACACAAGCAGTAAATAGCAAAACCAGAGTAGAAAGGAGGTCTGCTTGACTCCGAACCCGTTCTCTGCTCCAGAAGTGCTTGGAGTCAGGGAGGCTACCACGGAAGCCTTCAGGATCTCCTCCAGGCACCTTGCAGAAACTGGCCATTCAAGTCCTGCTCTTTCTTTCAGATACTGATCCAAGCCACGTGTCACAGCCTAAGGAAACTCTGTCGCCAACGGATACAGCAGAACTGGACCAGGCAGCAGATCCAAAGCAAGTTCCTCCGGAACTTAAGCAAACCAAAGTCCAGGTGCTGGAGGAGAAGGTTGTGCGGCTCACCAGGATGGTGCTGGACCTCCAGTCCTCCATGGCAGGGCTGAAGGAGAACCTCAGACACACCATCCAAGATGATGGCAGCAAAGGGCCAGCCCCGTGGCTCCCACAGCCAACCCCTGACGGCGCCTTTGCCGGAGACGCAGAGCCGAGCCAGCTGCCGGGCCTCCTCAGCAGCAAGGACTCTGGCATGAAGGACATCAAGTCTGAGCTGGCTGAAGTCAAAGACACACTGAAGACCAAGAGCGATAAGCTGGAGGAGCTAGACGGGAAAGTAAAGGGCTACGAAGGGCAGCTCAAGCAGCTGCAGGAGGCGGCCCAGGGCCCCACGGTCACCATGACAACCAATGAGCTGTACCAGGCCTACGTGGACAGCAAGATAGATGCCCTGAAGGAAGAGCTCATGGAAGGCATGGACCGGAAGCTGGCCGACCTGAAGAACACGTGCGAGTACAAGCTGGTGGGCCTGCAGCAGCAGTGTGATGACTACGGCAGCAGCTACCTGGGGGTGGTAGACCTGATTGCGGAGAAGGAGGCGGGCCTGAAAAAAGACATCGCAGACCTTCGAGCCCGGCTGCCGGACCCCTCAGCCCAACCGAGGTGCTGTGACAGTCAAAAGAATGGTGACTTTGGCCAACAGATCAAGACACTAGATCAGAAAATCGAGAGAGTCGCTGAGGCCACCAGGATGCTGAATGGGCGGCTGGACAATGAGTTTGACCGCCTCTCCGGTCCGGAATCAGATGTGGACTTCGATGCAAGATGGACCGAGCTGGACGCGAGGATCAACGTGACAGAGAAGAACGCAGAAGAGCATTGCTTTTACATCGAGGAGACCCTTCGGGGGGCCATCAGTGGTGAGGTAGGTGACTTGCGGCAGCTTCTCAATCAGAAGATTCACTCCCTGGAGGACCGTCTGGGGATCGTTCTGCAGGTGGCCAACGGCTCAGATGTGGAGTTGACACCAGCGGACCCTGCCTCGCCAGGGCAGCCAGGGGCAGGGAATGCGCAGGTCCTCATGGAGCTGAGTCGCCTGAAGGACAAAGTTCAAGTGGTTGAGGATATCTGTCTGCAGAGCTTGCCTCATGGCATAGATGGCAGTTTGCCGAGCGGAGAGGACCTCACACACGTCAGCCTGAGCCTTTTGGAATCCCTCAACGATACGATGTACAGGAAGTTCCAAGAAACAGGTCGCAGCATTCAAAAACTTCGAGAGGACTTCCGCTCTCTCCACTCTCAGCTGAATGGCTCGGAATGCAAGGGGACTTGTTCGCAGAGCAGAATGAGTGACAGCAGAGCCGGTGACAGTGCCGAAGCAAGTGGGTTCACCAAGACGGGGGAGCAAGAGAGGACAGCGGGGACCGTCCCGTCTCCTGGTGCCCCGTGCTGCGGCCAGCTGGAGGAACGCTGGCAGAGGCTGCAGAGCCGAGTGCTGGCCGAGCTGGACAGCTGCAAGGAGAGTGCTCACGGGGTTCAGAGTGGGGTGTCTGCGGTCGAGGGCAGAGTGTCTCAGCTGGAGCAGACGTGCAGCCGGCTGGATGCCATCTCCGGGGGTCTGCAGAGGATCAAGGAAGGGCTGGGCAAGCACGTGAGCAGTCTGTGGAACTGCGTCCGGCAGATGAACGGGACGCTCAGGTCACACTCCAGAGACATCTCTGGGCTCAAGAACTCCGTGCAGCAATTCTACAGCCACGTTTTCCAGATATCTACAGACTTGCAAGATCTGGTGAAGTTCCAGCCATCAGCAAGTAAGTGGATTGGCAGCCCCATTCCGGTAATGCGCATGCGGCTCGTGGCAGAGCTGTGCCAGCCTTTCAGACGGTTGGAGGTGAGGGGAGAGTTCATGGTAGTCAAGCAGACATGCTCTGGATTTTGTCTGTAGGTGTTCATTTGTAGATAAGGAGTCACAGGGTCCAGCAGGGCTGGAAACTGGCCACGGTTCCCAGGCTCGATTATCTGGGGACACAGCCCCACCTCAGATCTCAGCCGCTGCGTCTCTGGAATGTAGAGTTAAGATGGTGAGTCCTGTGTGCTCACGGGGCAATTGTCCCTTGTGGTCGAAATGCTGTCTGGTCTGTGCTTTACAATAACAGATGCAGCCAGATATTTCCAGTTAATTAGCAGTGCTGGGCAGCGTGGGAATCTGTGTCCGTCCTGAGGCTCTTCTCTGCAGAGCTGGAAACTAAACCCTGGAGACAGCGTGGTTTCACACACCATCCTCCTGACTGGGGCCATGCTGTGAATACAGACCGTGTGAGCTTGGGAGAATCTGGGATTGAGAGCAGCCAAAAATTAAAGAGTAGTATTCTGTGACCTCCAGAACCCTCAGACCCAGGAATCCTGGAACCTGGAGTGACTCTGGGGCTAAGGTTGAAGTCACACAAACAGTTAAAAGGTAACAGGACATTTACCGAGCAGGACAGCAGACGAGGCGCTCCGTGAGGGGTGCAGAGATCACAGGTCCCACCCTCGGTAACACGACTCAGGTCCACGGAGAGAACACACAGCCTGCGCGCAGTGCAGGGGGTTAAAGTTCAGGGCCGTGCAGAGATCTAGCTCTCCGCTCACACACTCTCGCGCACCCCTCAAACATAGCAGATGCTGGCTTCACAGGCGGCAAGTGTGAACCAAAGTCTGGTGGAGAACCGGACAAAGAGGATCATGGGAACTGGCCATTCCCCAGCCTCCCAGAGGAATTTGCAAGGGAAGAAGCTCCAGAGACCCTCTAAGCTTAAGCAATTACTGAATCAGGTTGAGAGAGATGGTGAGCCGTGAGGTAAGAGGATGAGAGAAACTTCCAGAAGAATGTGAACAGATAATTAAGGAGTGGATGAAATTGAAAAGGCAGGAAGAAAAGGCATTTGTGGGAAGACTTTGGGGTGAAAGGGTGCTTTATTTTTTGCCCTGTAATCTCCTACCCTGATCTTGGTGGTAGTTATTTTCTGTTAGTCCCGGATCGGGGGCTTGCACAGGGCTCAGCTGCTCTCCTGTCTAACGTCAGCCTGACTCAGTTACTCTATGTTGTGCTTGGCAGGAAGGTTTACATTCACGTGGGCCCCAGACCTGGGGTCCTGGTGATCCCCCATGTGTGTCCTTCCCTGTGTGTCCGTATGGGCTTCTCATACCCTGCTCCTCTCAAGTAGCCTGACTTATACACGTGGCACTGGCTTCGAGAGGGAAAGCAGAGCTGTGGTCTCACCGGTGGGACTAAGTTAACCTGGAATCACTTCCGCCATATTCATTCCGCTGATCACAGCAGACCAGCCCTGGAAGGGTAACATGGTTGCCGTATTGGGAGACAAGGGATTCTCATGGCGAGTTACTTCTCCCACGGTGAGAACCAGCCCAGAGGAGGGCTGAGGACCTGCACAAAGATCATAACCTGGGTGTAGGTCAGGAATGTAAACTCCTGTTTCTAAACAGTTCATTGTTAGCTCGCAGATCATATTCTTGTGAGATGCCATGCAGCAGGCTGAATTACCCATCAGGCCTCTGCTGGGTCTTCTGTATCCCATTAAGGCATGTGCTCTATCCTGGGGCTTAGGAGGGATTTGTAAGAGTGTATGCAATACATATATTGTGTGTTCATTCATATATATATATATATACATACACACACACACACGCACAAACACACACACTGGGATTCTGATGGGTACCCAACTTCTAAAAGATGAACAGCATAATAATTAATAATAATAAGTCACAGATGTGTATTGCCACACCTGATTTAGTAGTTTATTTAGCAGATCTGTCTGAAGCCATGTCCTGCCTCAGTCAACACAGGTCTGATGCTCTAGGTCTAGAATCTAGAGGAAAAGACGGAGAACAGCCACGCTAGTGAAGGTCCACCTTTAGTTAGCAATCAGAAGCTTGAGGAGAGATGAAACATAATAGATAATGGTAGGCAAGAATTTGTTTCAGCTGCATGGCCAGGGAGGGCTGCAGCGTGGGAGACGACATTTGAGATATAAACAGGTTGAGGACATAAACCCCTCAGCAACCTGTGCAGGAGAATGGTCCAGGCAGAGAGAATGGTGCGATTCTGGGATGCCCTGGGACAGGGATGGATTTGTTCTTTTGAAAAACTAAGTTTGGCCAAGAATATCAGCAAGACAGAAAGTGAGAGGCTGCGGGATGAAAGAGGGGAGACTGTTTATGCCCACTACATAGCTAAAATCAGGGTCTTGAAGTACTAGGAAGAGCAACTAGGAGGGCTGGAGAGATGGCTCAGAGGTTAAGAGAACTCACTGCCGTTCTGGAGGTCCTGAGTTCAATTCCCAGCAACCATATGATGGCTCACACCCATCTATAATGAGATCTGGTGCCCAGAACACTATATACATATTAAATAAAAATAAATAAATAATAGCAACTAGGAGATGTTGGTTCTCTCCCAGGTTTGAAATCCCAGCCTACCCGTACTGAAGCTCTATGACTTTGGGTGGGTCGTTAGCACCCTGGACACTTACCCCCTTTCTATCTGTGAGTTGGAAATCAGTTTTAATGGTTTTAGCATGGATTGTATAGCACTTGGTAATTGGCAAACAACCCCCCCTCCCCATTTTAATTCATTCTTAACCAAATGTGTGTAGATTCTGTTCCTGGCTGAGTTGTCTCCCATTTTCATCCTGCATTGTGGCCCTCCCCGAAACCCAGAGGAGAATGAAGCCTGGGATGGGTCAGACCCTTCCAGCCAAGCTGCAGAGAGCTGCAGGGTGATGCTTCTCTTTCCTTTCTTTTCTACATTAAGGGCTAAACAGAGAGTATAGAGCCTAGACAGCTCCTGCCAGAACCCACATCACATCCTAAGACCCTTGTTGACTGCAAGCTGTTCCTGCTGAACACACGGCGAGTTGGTCAAGCCCTTCGTTCTCTGTGCACCAAGACCTTCAGGTTGGGGTGTAGGTCTGAGTCCCCGTGTTCCTAGCTCTCATTTTCTCACTGCTGGTCCTTGAAGCCACATTTCAAACACCTCTGCTTTCTTTTCCTCAATCCCATCATTCCACCCTCCTCAAGTTGTGGCTAGTCACCTGCATCCCCTCCAGCAGAAGCATGGTACCCAGTGTTAACCCTCCCAGGAAGCATGAAAGCCAGAGTCTGTCTTCCTGCCCGGGACCTCTCACATGAGGCCGACAGAGAGTGGGTTTGCAGGACCAACCAGTCTCTTGCTGAGGTTGACTCTCCAGGAACCAGCACGTCCCCTGGGTGCGTTTCTGGTTCCATGCTTCCAAGAGAATAGTTCAGACCGTGTGACAATTGCCGGTGAGATCCGAGCAGGCCTTTCACACGCCCACCGGCTGCATGCGGTGCACCAGCCTCCTGTCTCGCTGTCAGTAGCTGGGCCCTTGGGCTGCGGGGCTCCAGAGCCCATGTTTTGAGCTAAGGCCACGGTTTATCCCACTTGAGGATGCAGCAGTAGATGCTTCCCCAGGACTCGGGCCCTACTGCGTGGGCACATCTCATGGTCAGCACTTAGCACTCCGCGGTGTCATAGCTTGATGGGTTTGTTTTACATTTTATTTTTAAATCTTAATTATTAAGACGGGGGGAGGAAGGAGAAAGAGTATGTGTGCATGTGCCATAGCATGCCTGCGCCATAGCATGTGTGCCATAGCATACATGTACCATAGCATATATGTGCCATAGCATACATGTACCATAGCATACATGTGCCATAGCATACATGTACCATAGCATACAGGTGACATAGCATACATGTACCACAGCATACATGTACCACAGCATACATGTACCACAGCATACATGTACCATAGCATACATGTGACATAGCATATATGTGCCATAGCATACATGTGCCATAACATGCATGTGCCATAGCATGTATGTACCATAGCATATATGTACCATAACATACATGTGCCGTAGCATACATGTACCAGAGCATATATGTGCCAGAGCATATATGTGACATAGCATACATGTGACATAGCATACATGTGACATAGCATATATGTGCTATAGCATGTGTGTGCCATAGCATACATGTACCATAGCATACATGTACCATAGCATACATGTGCCATAGCATGCATTGCCATAGCATGCGTGTCCCATAGCATGCGTGTGGAGGTCAGAGTGCAGCTTTCAGGCGTGGGTTCTCTCTTCTCCCATTGTTGGAGCAGGGTCTCTTGTTTCTTTCATGCCGTGTGCTCCGGGCTAGCTGGTCCTCCAGTTTCCAGGAAGTTCTGTTTCTGCCTCTCATGCTGCTGTAGGAGTTCTGGGATGCTATGGCGTCTGCCCCTTAAAATGTGGTTTCCAAGGCTGGGATTCAGGCTGTCACGCTCGGATAGCAAGCACTGTTATTCACTGAACCATCCTGCTACCGCTTTGGACTTTGTTTTTTAAAGACAGTCTCTTGCTATGTATCCCTTGTTGGCCAGGTGCTTCCAATGGAGCCCAGGTTAGCCTTGAACTCACTGCAGTTCTCCTGCCTCACACTTCCAAAGGCTGAGAGCATAGGTTAAACGCAGCACATCTAGATGGTGAATTTTTAGAGTTTAAAATCTCAATGAGTAGATTCTCCAGCTTCAGTACGTGGCTGGAAGATCCAACCCATGACCCACAGGCCACATGCGACTGGCCCAAAATAGCTACAAATATGGCCCAACACATAACTGTAAACTTAAAACGTGATTTGTGTGTGTGTGTGTGTGATTTTGTATGCGATGTATGTGCATGTATGCATGTGTGTGGAAGTCAGAGGGCTCCACCTTTCGCTTTTTAAGGATTTGATATATGTGTGGGCGGGTGTGTGCACATGAGTGTGGGTGCCCACAGAAGCTAGCAGCATTGGTGTCTGGGGCTGGGCTACAGGCAGCTGTGAGCCTCCCACTCAAGGTGCTGGAAACTGAATTTGTGTCTTCTGCACGGGCACCCTGTGCTCTTAACCAAGGCGTCGCTCCATCCTTCTACCATATTTTTTGAGGCAGAGTCTCTCTGAGCCTGGAACTCAGTTTCTAGTAGGTGTTGAATTCTGCCTGGGTGAGAAGAGTGGGCACTGAAGAGTCCGTGGCTGAGAATTAGGAAGGCTTTGCTGACTTCCCACAGCCAGACCTGGAAGGCAGACCTAGCAGTAACAGCGAGGGTCACCTTCTCAAAGTCTTTCTGTGACTAGGCACCACCCAGCCTCAGGTGCATGGCTGATACCTGCCTGCCGGGAGCTCAGCCCCACTGTCCCCAGGGTATGGAGGCAGCAGACAACAGCCTAGACTCCTGTGGGTGGATGGTGTCAGCTCAGCGGAAGACAGCACCATAGCCCTGCAGCCTCCTAAGGAGAGCCTTGTCTTAGTAAAGCTGACACTGGCTTCTAATCAGCACCCCTCCACCCCTCTTTGAGACAGTCTTACTCTCTATCCAGCCTCTGTTTATAGCCTCAGACTCATAACAATTCTCCTGCCTCAGCTTCCTAAGTGCTGAGATAAAAGCCACGAGCCACCATTTAAAACTCAGCAGAGCTTTGAAGGACAAGGCGGGGCCACCCAGGGAGTGAACCCTCCACTTCTCTCCCACCTTCCTGGGGCCACCTGTTTGCAGGTAGGCCTGGTGCCCTGGTGGCTTAGTGTTCCTTACACTCCCTCCTCAGGTGATAACCCTGGCTTACTTTCTGAATGAGAAATGGGTGATTCAGCAGGGTTCTCTCTAGCTGACGGGAGGGCTGCTCAGCTGTTGCTCGGATTTGGTAATAAATATCTGTGGAAACACCACGTGGCACTGGGCTGAGCCCAAGCTGGATCAGAACCAGCTTTTTCACCGTTATCTCCCTATGAGGAGGTGACAGTTTCCCAGCATGCAGCTCGGCTCAACCCTAAAGCCCTGACTTACCCAAGATGAATCGGAGGCATTTGCTCAGACAATATCTTAGATGTTTTTGACTTGTTATGGCGTGTCTGGTGTTGAGACCTAAATTAAAAAGCTATCATGGTTCTGTGTGCTCAGACCACTCAGTAGGACCCTAGGATGGCAGTGACTTGTGGGTAGAATTAGGGTTCCTGGGTGAAGTGTCGTAACTCCCATACTTGGAGAACCTCCATCTCTGTCGTGGTTGTTCATAGCTAATCAAGGGTTATGCCATGGGGGTTCACTCTGCGGGCCTGGAGACATTTTAACTCTGGTGTTCTCACTTCTTAGCAGAGGAACCCTCAGAATCACCCCCGCCATCGTCTGAGAAGACCCCACTAGAACCCACCGGACCTTCAGAGGACGCCCCCACTGAGCCACCCCACCTGACCCCGCTGCCAGAGGACCCTGCCAGACCGCCACAGACAGGCCAGCGGCCGATACTGCCCCAGAAGCCCCTGCAACCACCACCTTTGCCTGCCTGGCCTCGCCGCCCAGGGCTGCCCTTCCTGCCTGGCTCTAGTGGGGCCAGCATGGAGACCGGAGAAGCTGGGCCTCCAGGCAGGATGGGCGTGTCCGGAAGGGGCCTGCCCCAGGGAGTGGACGGACAGATGGGGCAGGGGCCCATCCCTAGCTCAGAAGGCTATGCAGGGGCACCAGGTGAGTCTGCCCTTCAGAAGGCCTGCAATGGCGGACTGCTCTAACCTACGCCTGGTGCTGTGTGTGTGCACTGTGGGTCTAGAGTTCCACCTTTGGGGTAAAGTTCAGAAGGGTAGCTTCCAAGGACACTAGAGTTTGGAGGAACCACATTTTTTCTGATCTGACATGTAGATACTGAGAACTGTTGTTCCTTTTGGAAACTACAGCTCCCAGATTCCTCCTGGATTACGGACACCTGTGTGTGCGCGCACGCGGGCGCGCACAGGTGCAGGACATTTCTCCCAGATACCCTTGTGCTTCTCGTTAAAAAGCGAGCTTCCACGAGGTCTCGCTCTCTCTTGCCCCTTACCCTTGTGTGTCTTGCACACCTGTCCCTTATCGTCCCCCCCCCATTAAAGTGCACCCACGTGGGAGCCGCGTGTCTGTGTCTTCTCCTTTCGTGCGTGTCTTGTCTGTCCTGTGTTTGTCTACACACACACCCGCTTTAAAAGAATAATAAGAACAACTCAGGACGGCAAGAGAAATAAAAATATAACTGTCCCCGTCGTGGGTGAGAGCCATGACTTAGCCCGAGTCAGTCCCTAAAGCCATCTCGGTCTGCGGCCGTCCCAGCCGCACTCAAGGTACATCTGTGTCCCAAGCACACCTACTGGGGACCATGGTTGGCTCCTCCCAGTGATCTGATACACCAATAACTGGTTTAGGACCATGGCTGTTTGGTAAGCTGGGACACTGGGGAGGAGACACCTGCTCTTAGTCACCATGGCTGTGGCCATCACAGCTGCTTTTTCTAGGAGTCCATCGTGTTTCTGTTCCGGGGATGCTTATGTTCTTTTGGGCCGTTTGCACATCTGTCCCACCACACTTGTACGCACACACCTAATGAATGCTGTGTGTGTCCTGAGGAAGGTGCACGAGGCTGCCGGTGGTGTCCTTGCCTTAGGCTGGCACTGCTGTCTGAGTGTGAGCTGGCAGGTGAAGAAGCCGTCTCTGACCTTGTGTCCTTGCTCTGTTTCTTTAGTGACCGAGGCCCAATTTGAGCACTTAGGTGAAGGGAGCATTCTGTAAAATACCAGTTCAGGATTTAACACTTTTCACTCTCTTGTGTTTCAGGCTACCCCAAGTCACCTCCTGTAGCTACCCCAGGTATGTCCTGATTAGAACTGTTTTCCTTGGTGCTCTCTGCCCTGCACTTACTGCCTTCTTCCCTCAGCACTGCAGGCTTGGGTGAAGCCTAGAGCCTAGCCCTTCCACACCCAACAGCCCTGAGGTCCTGGCCTCTAGGGACTAAAACCCTAGAGAGGCTCGGAGGAGGGAGTTTTCCTCCTACGCTGTCTCTGGTCATGTTTTCCGAGGGGAGCGCTGGGTGGGCTGGGCTGTGTGTGGTCTTGATGAGCTTTCTGGGGCCCAGGCTTTATTGGATCAGGCAAGCAACTCCCTAGACGATTCTAGACGATTCTCTTTATGTACCCAGCACCACTCCCGGGTGCGGCACACAGCAGGCTCACCTAAACACATACACACAGCCGCGCATTCTTCCTTACACAGAGATTCAGCTTTCTGTGTGTTCATATGAAGTGTCCACGTGCCTCATCCCTGTCCAGTTCAGCTTCTCTGTACTAGTTGTTGGTCTATCGAGGGCAGGCTCCGGACCTTTAACATAGCTTGTACCCCAATCTACATCAACACTTTCAGAAGACAGGCTGGTCCATGTGCTCTTGCCTCTCTCTGCCTAGGGGTGCCACTGCCTGCCCTGGTGTCCTTTTCAGCCGGTCTTACCCAGAAGCCTTTCCCCAGTGACGGAGGCGTCGTCCTCTTTAATAAGGTGCTGGTCAACGATGGAGGCGTATACAACCCCGCCACTGGTGAGTGCACGGGGGGGGGGGGGGGGGCTTCCGGCTTACTTTATCCGGATGCAGGTACCCCCACCTCATCCTGTGTTGGTCCCCTGAGGCTGCTCTGTCACCGAACCTCCAGCTCCTGGGCTGCAGGTGCCGGTGTGTGATGAGGCTTCTGGCCATGGGTGAATAGCACCTGTATCCAAGAGGCTGCATCTTCTAGATGAGGAGAGTTAACCTGGCCTCCTAGGGCTGGGAGGTTCAGTATCTGCCTCTTCTTGGGTTAGGCACATTTTATTCTCATCAGCTGTCTCATGAATGGGGTCCAGCAGCCTAGCTTTTGGGTATACGCAATGAGGAGAAATGCCCCAAGAGACAGCCAGGGTTTAGGAAGATGGTTTTTAACATGGCAAGGGCTGGGTCTTGGGCCCAAGTCTTCAGGAAAGCACATGCCATTGTACACGGCAGAGCAGGAATGTTGGTGGAACTGGCTGCCTGTCCCAGCAGGGTCAAGGCTGGTTTGTCTTCTAGCCTTCTGCTATGGTTAGATGAGGAGAATCACACTACTCCAAGTCCCGGGTTATTGGAGCTTTCGTTCTGGTCGTTACAAGCTTAGGACAGTGGGCTATGAAATGAGGACCACGCCAGCATGCGCTGAGTGGCCCGAGTCTGTGGGTGCAGCGGGAGAGCCGCACCCGGGTTCATTTTACTGAAAAACAGGTGCGGCTGGGTGGCACCATCTCCCAAGCAACAAGCCTTCTACTAGTCTGGTGACTAACTATCCTGATTTGTCCAGGACTTTGGGTGCTAAAAGCCAGGGGCAATTAGAGGCAAATTGAAGTGGCCTCGTATCGTGAATGGGCGGCGAAGGCACCAGATGGGCTCACGCTCACCTGTCTGCCTGCCTTTTCCTAGGGATCTTCACGGCACCGTATGATGGGCGCTACTTGATCACGGCCACCCTCACCCCCGAGAGAGATGCCTACGTGGAGGCAGTACTGTCTGTTTCCAACGCCAGCGTTGCCCAGCTGCATACAGCCGGGTACAGGAGAGAGTTCCTGGAGTACCACCGTCCCCCTGGGGCTGTGCACACCTGCGGGGGCCCAGGCGCCTTCCACCTCATCGTGCACTTGAAGGCAGGGGATGGGGTCAATGTTGTGGTGACCGGGGGCAGGCTGGCTCACACAGACTTTGATGAAATGTACTCCACCTTCAGTGGTGTTTTCCTGTATCCTTTCCTTTCCCACCTCTAGGGAGGTCAAGGGAGGAAGGTTGTAAAAATTCCAAAGCTTTAATATATTCAGTGTGTGTCACTGGTGCCCGCCCCACCTGCCCCCAGAATAAAGGTCTTCCCTCACTGTAGAGACTGCCACCCCTCAGGCATTTCCAGACAGCCTTGGAAGTGACACATGATTAAGGAGGCCCCCATTTTTCTGGAACTCTAACTGGGCAACCAGAAGACTTGGCAAGTCCCTTTGGCTGAAAGCCGGCTTCTCCTGGACTGGGCCTATGTGGTGCTACCTGTGGAGGCTGCAGCTGCTCCCCAACTGGGCAGGGCCTGCTGCAGCTGGACAACCTGTAGCTGGCCTTCCCTGGAAGACACTGGAGTGGGTGCCTCTCCCTATGCTGCACATAGAGTTTGAACACTGAAGTGCTGAAGGGGCCTGGGCCCAGAGTGGAATCTGGGCTACCCCACACTCGGCTTGTTACCGCCTGGGACTCATCTCTCATCACCTGGGCCCTGCTACAAAGGGGGATGCAACAGACATTATTTATGAAGCTTGTTGGGCTCCTTAAATGACATGTACGATATAAGTGCAAAGACAGGGAGCGTCAATAAAGATGTCACTATCACCTCATGTTCCTCTTCTGTATCTCAGACCTTATGGACTGGGGCGGGGGGGGAAAGCAACCTAGAAAACTTTTTATGGCTGTAAAAAGTAATCTTGTGTGTGAATTAATTCCAGCCTTTAAACTCCTACCTCCTGGCTTCCAGGCTGTGCACATTTGGGTTCTGATTTTGGCTGGTAAACAGGGACCAGGTGTTCTTGAAGGTCAGGGCCTACTGCAGTCCTGGAGCTGAAGAGGGGACTTTTAGGGGAAGTGGTCTGCTTACAGGCGGACGAAACTGCCTCCACTGCGCAGCTCACTGGCAGACACAGCACTGTGGACTCGAGTTCCTAAGCAACACAAGCCCCGATATAAGCCAGATGGCCGACTGGAAGCTGAGCTCATCTGAGAGGACAGGCACACGGGTCTAGGGAGGCCTAGCATCATGGTCCTCTCCCAGCAGCCCACAAAGCTCGAGGTACATATGGGACAGTCAGCTCGGCGGCTTTTGCTAACCAGCTTTGGGGAAAGCTTGTTGATGAACCAGCACCCGCAGGGAAAGGCAACTCCCCCAGGTCCCTCGTAGACAATACAGACAGGGAAACCAGGGTGTCAACAGTTGTATTCTTAGCCCAGTTGGCAGAAGAGGCCAATGCTATAAAAATGCCTTGGGTTTCACGGGTTGTTGGAAGGACGGGCCTGGACTGCAGTTTTTAGAGCTCTCCCTGTTTCTACAGCTGGGGAGTTGGCTACAGAGTATCCTTGCCGGTCCTAGCAATGACTAATGGAAAAACCCACAGCAGCCGTGTTTTTCAGGAAAACCCGGCTGGTGCGCGGGCTTTGGCCCTTTCCTCTCACACTCTTCTTTGATCTTGTTCAGTGCCAAACTGGCCAAGTGCTCAGCGGCCCAAGGCAGGGACCCGACACTAGGCGCATGGCCACTGTATGCTCCGCTCCCACACAGGTCTCTAGAGCATCAACTAGAGCTCGGCCCGCCTGTGTGTGTGTGTGTGTGACTTACCTTCCTGGACCCAACAGGCAAAGTGGAGCGAGCCCATACTCGCTGCAGGACAAAAGGGAATGAAAGCCAGACGCAGCCCATGAAGGGTAGAACCTATCTTTTTTTTGGAGATGCCTGTCTGTGGGAGGAGAGTTTGGAGCAGCCCCCCTAAGTCACCACACCCCTCAAGTCATGTGCCCATGAGTCATTGGTAGACACTGAACTGAAGTACTTAGGCTTATGGTTTTAATGGCCTATAAGACATTTTGAGAGTCTAGTTGTTACTTAGCTGGTCAAGCAATCCTCCCCAGCAGGGACTGGCAACACCACACGGCCACCATGATCAGGGTACAACTTGTAAAAGTCAAAGAGTTCTTGATTACTGAGAAAAAGGACAGTATTTACTATCGGCTGGGGCATTCTGCCGGACATGCGCACCACCAAACGGGAGGACCGCAAGTCTGCTCCGGGCGATTCTAGATCATTCCCGCTGACAAGCATTCTGTTTTCCCCACATCTGCAGCACATGGACCCTGTCCGCCTGCTAAACGTACACCTGTTTTCGTATGCCATCTTACGATGGGAAGGAGGGGCACTCACAGGTCTGCACAGAAGGGATGGACAGACCAGGTCCTCTGGGCTCCACACTCAGTACTTCAAACTGTCTGGGGAAAATGCCAGTTCTTTATAGTCAGACTCTTTCTAGGCCAAAGGATACTACCAGAAGACCTGCGGCTTCTCTCAGCCCAGCCTCGCATCCCAGGAAAGCAGCATCAAACACAGGGTTTTTATTACATGACCTGTGGCTGGAGGGGACAAGGACGCCACTCTTGTCATCGCCTATGTGACGTGGGTTGTGACATTCACTCTGTTGTCTGCTGGGAACGTCAGGACTGTAGCTGCCACATACCTCAAGAGGGGCTTATAAAAGGGGATACTGAAGGTTGAGTGGACCCCTAGGGGGCTCTGAAGGGCTGGTGTGCTAGCCACACTACAGGGGAAATGACATAGGAATCAATCACTATTCAGCAGAACCGACAAGGCAGAGACATCAGTTCCTGTGGATGGAGCTTCACTTCTGGAATCAGGGTTTACATGTGAGCAACAGGAAGAGGTTCCTCCTTTAGATAAAAACGCTATTCATATAGAACTGATAATTATAATTATCAATCTCTGGCACTAATACAGATAAGATGGTCAAACATCCTCTAAAGGAAAGAGCCCAATGCACTCGGTTTATGTTAGTTTATTATTGTAACATTTTGTTGTGAACATCAAACACTGCACCAAATATGAGCCATTCATCTGAAGACATCTTTACCGTGACTGAGGCACTGCGCTGGTGTTTACAATTACACAACCTAAACTGCTTAGTGATTATCAAATGTCACCAGCTGAACACAGTTATGAAAAGAGCGTCTTCCCTCTGCCTTCAAATCAAAATGAAAGGTTTTCACCTGGAAAGAGCACTGACTTCACCCGGTTTTAAATAAATCCCAGCATGCTCAGAAACAAGGTGTCCCAGAGCTACGCAATAACGCTGCAAGTTCCCTGCAGCAATCAACTGCAAGAGGAGAAGGTGTTCCTGTCGTCCTAACCGTTCCTTCAGCAGCACTGCAGCTTTAGTTTTGGGTCATCACAATAGTACGTTTCTTTCCAACTGAAACTATGCAGATGGGTTAGACCACAGGAAGTGCAGTCCTGATCACAGGGCTAAGTGTGCATCCTACACAGCCTGATGGAGGGAGAGCAGCCATCAGTTCTACTACAGTGCTTCAACACTGGAGTTAGAGTGAGCTGGAGGGCAGAGGGCAATGCCGACAGCGACTCCGAGGCCAATCTGCCAACAGTGCCCCGTCAGCATCACCTGCCACTGGCGACAAGGGAGATACTGCAACAAGCCATCTAAGGGTTTGTGTGCAAACACACTTGAGGGCATCTCTCTTTCACAGAAAGAACAAATGTCATTTGTAACAAATGGCAATGGATTTTCAGCACAAACCTAATACTTCAGAACACTACAGCAATAGTAATCATCTACTTTCAGCAAGAAGACTCCTTTAAATAAGGAAAAAGAGTTACATTCATTAGCCTAAATACCCACTGATCAATCCGGAGTGACAAGTGCAGGGCTAATGGAGGCGGGGGTGGGGGGTGGGGGAGGGGAGCAGCACAGGCCAGGAGCCCCACAACCTAAGCTGGGCCCTCGGAGAAGGCCCATGTGTCCAAAGAAAAGAGTTTGCCAAGGCAAGGAAACAGGCTGCTGAGGACAAACTGAAACTGTGAGGAAACATGGTGAGATTTTTCTGTACCACAGATTCTACTGAGCTCAGGGTAAGCGCACACAACTCTTACTCCATAAACCAAAGGGGGCTAAATCCCAGGCGGTGCCGAGACCTTGACAGCATCATCACGTGGCCACGTGGCTGCTCTACAAATCTTACTTCACTGCCTGGGAAGAATTTCACATAAACAACTGAGTTTCCTTACACCTAACACAAAGAACTCATGAAGGAGACACGGGCTATTTATAGTGAGGCCAGCACTGTGGAAGCCTGCATTGCCCCCTCTGCGAGCATTGCCCCCGGTGGTTCTGCCACCGACAACTACGTTCAAAGGGTTTTTCCTTCTGTTAAAGAATGTTACATGGTCGCTGCATTCAACTGCAATACTGAAACGAGGCAGGGACACTCGACTCTCCAATCTGGAAAATAACCCCCCCCCCCTTTCTAAGCCATCTGGGTGAAGCAAACTGAAACACTGTGACAGGGCCAGCCGTCCAGCCGCAGGGTGCAGGGCTGAAGTGGAACCATCTTTCCCTGCAGTGCCCGCTCTGCTCAGCCTTCATATCCACCGTCCGAGAGGGCTGTACCAAGAACCAGTGAAGGTCCCTGGGACGCCTTCCGCCAACACTTCTCTGGATGTTTGCACTGCAGTGACTGTCCACACCCTGTTCATCAGAGGCTGTGGAGAGTCCAGGACATAACTCTCCCTGTCACATCTGTCCTGACATTTGACAGTGCATGCTGCTGCCAAGAAAATGCAGGGGTACCCACATCCCCACGAGGCCTCATCTGCAGTATCAACTGTGTGAACTGGACGATGGGCTGGGGCTGCTGCCGCGGTGCTGGCTCTCCACAGGCGCTCCGTGGCCCTCTCTCCCATGCCTCCAGGGACTCATGGTTGAAGTCCAAATGACTGGTCAATGCTGCCTGCCAGCCAGGGGCTTTTCCCCTGGCAACTCTGAAGCCAGGAGACAGCGTCAGAGGAAAGGGTGACTCCCAGGACCCCGCGCAGCTGCCTTTCTACACTTGTGAGGCAAAGCTGCTGCCTTTTCTGTATTTCAAACAAATTTCTCACGATTATTCCAGATATAAAATGTGCACTTGTTCTTCTGGCTAGGGTAGAGCAGTAACTCAAACGGCTTCTTTCTCCCTGGGAAGCAGGCACAGGTGAGGAGATGATGATGCCAAGGTGCTCTCTCCTCAAAAGCCCACGCTGGTAGAGTTGGGATCATGGCGCTGCACACAGTTGCTGGGGGATGCCCATCTTGGCACATGAAGCAGGTGTCCTAGTTCAGTGACCAAGAGCAGAAGTGTCCCGAGGGGGACATGTACAGGTAGCCAGCAACACTAAGCAGACTTCTGGAGAAAGCCCTGGTTACAGAGAGAAATCATCAACTGAGCAGTGGAAATTTTAACTCTTTACTGTGTAGTAATGTGCTGGTTGTTCTTGTTCAGTTTCTGATTTCTGCCATTCTAAGTCTTGCAGCCGAGGGGCGCAGCACACAGCTCCACAGAAAGCATGTGAGGAAGCCCACGTGATGGAGCACAGGCTTGTACCTCAGGCTAAGGCCCTTAATCCTCTGTCCATGTGCTGAGTGGTGCCTGGGGAGGTGAAAGAGGGCAGCAGTACCAGCTTCGGGGACCCTGTCCCTGTTCTGGAAAGCAGGTTCCTGACTGCAGGCTCCGGGGTCTTCATCTGTAAGAAGCCAGTTACTTTCCCTGTTGGGAGGCAGGTGAGTGTCCCCACCCTGCCGTATAGGCTTCGTTCAAGCTAGGTCATCCAGGTCCACATCAGGGATTGGGTCTCGCCAGTAACAGAAGGAACTGAACTCTGGGCATGGAAAAGCAGAATTCTGTTCCTTACTGAGAAGTGGGAACACGTGTTCCACAAGCTCACTCAGCCTGTGATACCTGGAAGGAATCGGGAAGACATACAAGCTGTTATCTAACAACTCATGTTAAGCAAAGACATGGGTTGTGAGGCTGGCTATTCAGATTATACGAAAGGGCTGCTCAGCACTTACTCAGAGCTCGGCCCCATCCCAGAGTGCACACATTCCTGCTCAGCACTTACTCAGAGCTTGGCCCCATCCCAGAGTGCACACATTCCTGCTCAGCACTTACTCAGAGCTCGGCTCCATCCCAGGGTGCACACTGTCTTCACACATAAAATAACCAGAGACTCCCTAAGCCGCTACCTACAGAGAATGCTCACACAGGTACAGCTCTACTGCTCCTGGTTGGGCCCCGTCTCAGTTCTTATGTGTCCTCAGCTGTACATGGCTGTACACGAATGCACTTACGATGACTTGTTTCCTTTGGTCCTTTCTTGTATTAACTCCCCCTTCGGATTCACGGTGAATATCCTACAGTCTGGAACTCCGACTTGTGTGTAAGCATAGACATCCTGCAGAAGACACCAAAACTTAGCTGGCTCCTCCTAGGCCAGAACCACTACATGGGCTGAAGACGGGAAATCTTGAGACAGATCCACAAAGTGCACAGGGAGCCAGAAATGGGCAGCAAAGAGCAAATCAAGGTCCTCTGAGAATACTGCAGTAACACCTTTAGTAGTCCAGATACAGAGGACTCTCCTCCCCCAAAAGATGCAGTACACAAGGCAGTGTGAGAACTTGCATCATGGTTCTGGTGTGGACCAAGGGTATGGCTTCAGACCAGTCAGAACACAGGCAGAACTGCCTGAGGAAATAAATTCAAAGGGGTTTGGGGGTGGGGTGGGCTAGGATATCCTCTGCATACATTCTTGGGGCCAAAAGGTAACTATAGGACTTTCCCAACTTCTAGGGAAATTTGAGTAAGCCTGGCCTCTAGTGCAGATCCTGGCTACTCAAGCAGCTGAGGAAAGATTTCAAGTTCAAAGGCTGCCTAAGCTACAGAATGGGTAACTTACTGAAATCCTGTTTCAACAAAAAGTGTACAAAGGGACCAGAGGGGTATTCATGGCTGAGAGCACTTGCTGCTCTGCAGAGGGACCTGGGTTTGATTTCCAGCACCCACATGGTGGCTCACAACCACCTGTAACTCCAGTTCTAGGAGATCTGATGCCCTTTCTCTTCCACTGGCATCAGGCACACATGTGGTTCTCTCTATATATGTAGACAAAGCACTCATACACAAGAAATAAATGAAAACACACTCCAAAGACACTTACGTTAGGACGGTTTCCAAAGGCAGCGTAGAAGGGCTGCTTGGACGGGGCGAACAGGTTCTTAATATCATTCAGACACTCGATTTTGAACTTCTCTGGTTTCTTCTCTATCACTTCCCTAAAGAAGAGAAGATACAACCACCAATTCAAAACGGCAGTTTCTACCCGAGTCTGTTCTCAGGCAGACCTTCACCTTCACGCCACCCTATGTTCCTTAATAATCTGCAGGCACCATCAGCATTCTTCCTCTTTTGCTAGTCCATCCTGCGATGGAGTAATTGGGGAATAACATTTTCCCTTCATCATCTTAGAGCACTTCAGGGAGCCAACAAATGACAAAACACAGACACTCTACAGCCTGAGGGACCTGTTAGAGTTCTGTCTCCACCACTCCCCCAGCCCCCAGTGGAGGAGCCCAGCACGCCCACGGGAAAGCTACCTGTGGAAGGCAGAGAACAGACTGCTGGGAGACAGCATCAGAGGGCCTCGGGGCAAGATCGTGCCCTTGTCATTGACCCAGTGCAGATAGCCTCGGGTCATGTCGGCCATGCCGATGGCGCGTGCAGAACAGTATAGAAACTTGTAACCGTTCCTAAAAAAACAGACAAATACAAAAACAGCACAAACGCATACACAAACAATCTGGTTAGCCATGTCTTGTGGATACAGGAAAACTTTTTTTTTCCCTTTTAAAAGATCCAAATAAGTTCCTCTCTTTTACTTTGAAAATGAAATTACTGAATGCAGAAGGAAACCATGGACAAAACAGAAGCATATGCAAAACCAGATTGTGTTAAACTGCAGTGACTTGCACTGACTTAACACATGCTGCACCTAGCTCAGAAAGAGCCAGCGTGGACAAAACTGGACTATATGTAAGGTATTTGCTGTAAAGGATCTAAGGGGCCTTATTTAGTTTGTAGGTCACAAACCAATCTATAGGACAGGAGGCATAATTACACCTGAGTAACTGACATATTCTGACTTTCATAGTATGGTATTCTCAACTCAAGCTGAAGATGGAACTGTATCTCCAGATCAGTGGTACATGGACATGCTAGGATCCCAAAAAGGAAGGCATGGCTTCTCTTGAGGAACTGTTTTCCATGCATGCTTATGCTACCAGTAAATAAACCAGACATTAAAGTCAGCTCTCCTGATAAATCCTAGGAACAATAGTTAACAGTTCTGATGACCTAGGAAAGTTAGTGATTCCCAGAACTTAGCTGAATTATGGCAGGTAAAACGCAATAATAGGATACACAACACTTTTGAAAACAAAACCAAAAAATACCTAGCCATAAACACACAATGTATTCAGATCTATATTATTTTTCTCTAGTTCTTGGTCAAAACAGAACTGGGAAGAGGACACTCAGGAATGGGCACTCACTCATTGATGGAATGGTAGAGCTTCGCTATGCCCTGATGAGTCCAGTCTTTGCCCAGTTGTGGGAGAATCTGTCCCAAAGCATCAGACCTGGTAAGAGGGTAGAAACAGACACCAGAGACCAACATAGAGAGCTGAGCATTTTCATACTGGCTGCCAGAAAGCACCAGGTGGGGACACTGTCTCAAGGTGGTTTCACCTGACTTCATGTAAAGGCAGGGCAGCCCTGCAGTGACACACCCTGAGGTGCTCCCACAGGGGAGTTACAGGAACGCACTGTATTTTCAGAGATAATCCACTAGCACATCTTTTTTTCTCTCATTCCCTAAAATCTTAAACAGTTTGTCTTCACTGAATATTAGAATTTGGGGACCAAATGGCCAAATCTTTCCAAGTTAGATTTGAGAAATCATTTGTACGGTTCCACACACCTCCCCCTCACCCATAAAAGTGACGCCATTTGGGCTGTTTTCAGTATATCTCAGGGCATATGGTTTAAAAGACACTCTCATTATTGCAGGGTTCTGACTGCTACCCACAATATGCTCACGCTTACTTGGTTATTGTTCCATCAATGTCAGAAATGATGATTTTGTCATTCCAGTTCCACAGGTAGATGGTACCCGCACAACGACAGGTACCCTGATACTGGGTTGTAATACTGAATACAACGTCATTGGGGCCGTCGTGGAGCTTCAATTTTGCCTTTCATAAAAAGCACAACATTAAAGAAAGCTGAAAATCCATACTTTGGAGCAGAGTTTAACTCTTTACAATGAAACTCAGAGCATGCGGTTTCTCTGGTGTTAGCTAGCCCCGACTCATGCATGGTTATAATGTGAGGAGACACATTGCCTGAGTACTGTTTTCCAGTCCCAAGGATTTCCTGATACCCTATACAAAACAAAACCTCCCTATCGTCCATCACACCTAAAATCACTATTCACTGCCCTGATCACAGCCTCATGCTCAACTCAGGAAAACCATTTCATAGTACAACTGTGTCAAAGTGAGAGGGAAGAAATCGCATTTAAGATGTCACTGCTCTGCTGTTATGAACGCCAAGCAGCAGCAGCATGTGGTCCTGTGCTGAATGAGCAATAAGATTCACCAGAGAAACCTGCTAAAAATACCCATTCTTTGGTTCATTTCCAGAAACTGGGGCAGGTGTTCTATGTGGGGAGGAACCCAGGTCACACGCTCCTTGAGTGGTCCTAACTGCTCACCAGGACTCGGGGGTGCTGTTCTCCTACAGAAGCACTTATATAAGCACAACTCTACTGCATAATACTTACTATCTGATCCGAGGAGAGTCGGAGAGACTTCTTATATGAAGCTGTGCTACAGTGACTCAGTGTCTCCATGGAGATGGTTTCAACTTTGATTGTTTCTTCCAACTCCTGTGACCCCTCATCACTAGAAGAATCATTCTCTGCAGGCCTAATCAACAAACTAGTCACAAAGAGCCAGGCTACTGACAGATGAGAAGGCTTATAATTTAGGACAAGAAAATAAACAAGTGTTACACATCCATAAGCCAAGTCTCCACAAGACTGAGGCAGAAGGATCTGCTCAAGCTTTGGCTATAGTAAAACATCATGCAAAATGAGCATTCACTGGGCATAGCAGGAAATATTTCTAAATTTAGAAAATTCTCTCTATACTTCTTTTCCGAGAGAAAGTAAGGAGAGTGAGAAGATGAACCCCAGACTAGGGTTACCACTGTGGGAGTGAGGTCAAAGGACAGGGTTGGAATGTAAGCACACACAACACGACCGAGCCAACTCAAATGCCCAAATCCACCCTTCAGAAGCTTTTTAATATCCCTTCTGCCACCCGAAAAGCAGGGGAGTAGGGATACCAGCGGGGCAGTCCTGATTGTGTCCAGGATCCCTTCCCGAAGTTCTGCCTTTCCTAGTAGCCTGGCTCTGTGATGGGTGCAGTATTAGAAGCAACGCTGTGTATTTAAGTCCTGTAAACCGGGAAAGGCATTCTTTATCTACCAAGTGGCACTGGCAAGCCACTTACTGTCATGTCTTTCGATAGGAAAACGGTATTATGGCTAAAACTCAGCAGAATTGCCAAGATCAACTTTGATCTTACACCCAAGCAGGATTGCCCAAGTGCTGTGAGCTAGGAGAAAGGAAAGGGCACCCACCTGGCACTGGCTGGCTCCTCAGCACTGGAAGGTAGGTCATTTGTTGGTGGGACCTCAGATTTTCCCTCCTTGGTCTCTGGTAGCTGGACAGAAAGATGATAATGTCAGTGTACAATGTTTTCTCCAAACTTCGGCTGTAGTCCTTGCTAGGAAACAAAAACCTCCACCCATGAGTGCAAACTTGAGGAACTTTTTCCACTTAAAGTTGAAGGGCAGAAATCACACACTGCTTGTAAAAAGCTAGTCACAAAATATAACTGGCCCAATGGTCAGGTATCTGGTTGAGACATCTGGACTGCACCACGGAAGTAACTACTGGTGCCTTCTCCTGTCTGTCACCTGCAGAAGAGAGAAAGGCAGCCCGACCACACTGATATGGACATGAACTTGGTAAAGGCAAGACCACTCTCTATTATCTGAAAAACAACAGCCTTATTTTAGAAGGCTCTCTGGACAAACCTGCTCTCCTGCTACTTTGTTAAAAGGGACATTCTGCATGTTTGTATGTGGATTGTGCAGGATATAACCTCTGTTCACACCTGAGAGCTAACCAGGAAGCAGAAAGAGCAGTGTTCCGGAGTCAGACTCAAGTTCCTCCCCAGCTCCACCCTCACTACTCACAGGGCTCTGCCTACAAAGTCCAAGCTTCCTAAAAAACCAGCAGCTCAAACAACTGTAGAAAGCAGTGTAGCGAGCAGCATGGAGCCACATCTGATAATCAGCTCCTAATTATGCCTAAGACCTGACTTATGCCTGATCACGCAATGATCATCAGCTGCTTGCATATGCGTGGGCCTATGGGCAGTACCCACCTGGCAATCTGGGATTGGCAGCCCATGCCTACTTAAGGGCTGGGAGAGGTTTGCCCGGAGAGAGAGGTCAAAGAGAGGGAGGGAAAGAGAGAAGGAGAAGGAGAAAGATTACTGTGAATAAAGTCCTGAAAACTGCTGCAAGAAGAGCTCCGGGTGTTGCGTTTTCCTTGCTGGTGGAGGGTGGATGCGACAAAGCAGCAGCGTAGCACCTGCACGCAGCAATGCCTCAGAACTGTCATACAGTGCCCGTACCCTGCTTTTTATGAGTGGCAGAGAAAGAGCTGTGTTTACACAAATCAGTCATTACCTGTTTGGTCATGCTTTCTCTCTTACGCCAAAACCACCACCGACCAGATTTCTTTGGCATCTTGTCTTTAACCCAGGACTCAACCGTGGCCTGCAAACAGTCAGTGTGGGTCAGCACAGGAGATCTAGCAGTTGTAATCACCGACTCCTCACTACCATTCTCCTGTAGGACAGGGCCTTACTACAGAATGAGAGACGCTCTCCACAGCTCAAACCATCAAGTGCTCTCCACAGCTTAGGACGAAAGGCCATGCACTCCTTGGAAATGACAAGGCTCCAGGGCAGGTTTGTGTGAGGCCCAGTGGACCTCAGGGGTCTGCAAGCACACAGCCAGCTTCCACCTCTTATTCTTGGAATCTGCGGCTTTTATGATACAAAGTCTGACGAAGGAGTGATATCTTGTGGGTGAGCAGAAAGTTCTCTGTAACAGGCGTGCCAACTGCAATCTGATTCAGCCACATGAATGTCACCTTTCGGGAGCCCACTTCTTGCTGTTTCTCCCCATATTGAGAAGAATTTTTAACTGATGATGTAGTAAGACCGGGGACTGCACTCAGACCTTCTCACGTTCACGAAAGTGCTCTACCTCTGAGCACTCAGTCTGCAGCTCAGACACTGGGATACATAAATACGTAACAAAAATGGAGACAAGTGGCAGCCCAGGTGATTGCCTAGGATTTAGTGAATACGGCAGTTTGGATACTAAACTCAGAACCTTGACGAGAATGCAGTAATAGAGAATATAAACGTTTGGACTGTTGTATGTTAGACACTTTGAAGGAGACTTCAAATGCAGATCACTCACCTTAGGTAAACTCTTCTGGAATACTTGCAAGCTAAGGATCATGGGAGCAGCCAAAGCCCAGTTGTAGTAACTATGAGAAATAAAAATTGTGCAAACCCATCACACAGAGAGTCAGAAGCAAAAGCAGGGTTTGGGGGCAGGGCTGGAGCCTAGAGAGCGTCGGGGGACCAGAGGAAAAGTATAAGAATAATCTTATCAAATTGCTTATTCTTTCCAATAAAGAGATGAACGACTAAATTTTGTATTTATGGTTGTGAGCCTAGCCTTTAACGACTGAGCCATCTTTCCAGCCCTGAACGACTAAATTTTGAAGATCTGCTTTAAGCCAAACTTTTATGAGCCGAGAAGCAATAAGACTCATAAAACACAGAGACAGCATTTCACCAGCTCAGGTCAAAAGGTGAAGGTTCAGCCTCACTTGTAAATCATTGTGTTCTTGTTTGTGTGATGACAAATCTTACAGCAAGGAAAACAATGGCAGTTGGAAACTTTGGAGTACTTAGCAACAATCAAGGCAACGGTGCTTACCGGTTATATATCCGTATTACAAGGTTCGGGTTGTCGATAAGGCCAGGGTTTTCTGCAAACTCATGGTAAGTGATGATATGCTCCATGAACTTTTCTGCAAAGTAAAGCAGCCATCAGCATGTGAGAGGCACAGATCTCTAGACAGTCACAGCACTCAGCACGTGAGAGGCACAGATCTTTGGACGGTCACAGCACTCAGCACTAAAGGACTTGTGGGCTTAAAAAAAGGCTTTTAGAGGAAACTATGTTTTCCCCGTTTATCAAGACACTTTCATAATTTTAGGACTCAAACTAAACCCCAAATCAAAGTATAAAAACCCCCACCCCCTTTCTAACACTCCGTGAACTCTGCTGCCATCTGAAGCAGTTCTGGGGAGAGGAGACAAAGGGCTGCGCTAATATGATGTGCCAGTCACAGAAGGAGGGCTGTCTTCCAGGAAAAGCCATTACAGGTAGGGGCCAAACTCAGAAAAGTTGTAACTTAAAGTGAATACAAAGTGGGTAAGGGCAGGACAACTGAGGGGTCACATCTGCCTGGACTACAAAGGTCAACCCAGGCAAGTTGTTCAGTGCTGTCCACACTACAATAGCAGGGGATCAGGTGGAGCTAGTGGTGCACTGGCAGTTAACTCTTAACACAGGAGGTGGGGAGCAAAGGCTGCAAGAACATGGGGCGGACGTCCCTCAGGCCTGGGACAGAAGGCAGTCAGACTGGTGTCAGTGGACAGACACAGCCCCACAGCTTCAGTCTTCCCTTGTTGAGTCCTGAGCTCGTCAGGAAGGCAGCTAGGCACTCCCCACGGACGGGTTCTTCAGCAGTTTCACACACACGCAAGATCAATTTCCGAGTGTGAAATAAGTCTCACAATAGAGGTCCTCACGGAACTACCCCCCACACACAAAGGCCCTGTGAGACAAGGCCTTATGGAAAGGTACCCACACGCACACAAAGCCAGTCAAGAATTTATGGTAACTCAAAGTAGATTTCATTAATATCTTCCCCTCATGCCAGTAATTTACTGAACAGAGGTCTGGGCACAAATCAAGCGATGACCAGGCTTGCCCTTCTGTGGTGAAGACAGGCATGGCTGTCCAGCATACCTTTAGAAATCTCTCCATTCTCACTGAGGCCTCCACAGAGGGAGAGGGTAACATCAGGCAAGTCCATGGCAGAGTCTGAGAGGCACTCGGTGCCACTGTCTGCAGCTGCACTTCCCACAGACTGTGGGGACTGAGAGCCAGAGAATGTGTCGGATTCAGGCCATTGCCGGGAGCCAGGATCGGTGTCACTGTGGCAGACAGAAGGAAGGGGAACTAAGGATTTATTCCATTTTTGGCGTAATACATGGTCCTCTAGAATCCTACGAGGAACAGATGGGAAATCAAACGTAACTTCTGGGGTGTATGAGTGCATGATGTATGCATGTAAGTACGGGGTAACAAACACACATGAAAAGGCCGGAGTATGGGGTTCAGCCAGGTGTTCTCTATCACTCTGAGACAGACTTACCTGCTGTAAACAGGTAAGTTCAGGCTCCCTGAACTGCAACTTGCCATTTGGGCCAGGCTGGTCAACGCCAGAGCTCCTGGGACCTACCTGTCTCCACCACTCAAGGCTGGAGTCAGAGGTACATAAAGTGCTATGTCCTGTTTATGGGGGGGGGCTGGGGATCTGAACTTGGGCTCTTATGGTTCTCATAGTGAACTGCTCTTATCCACCAAGCCATCTTCCCAGTGACCCTGCTCCACAGCTTTTTAAAGTAGAGTTTAAAAATAGCCGGGTGGCAGTGTGCACGCAGCACTCAGGAGGCAGAGGCAGGCGATCTCTGTGAGTTCAAGACCAGCCTGGTCTACAAGAGCTAGTTCCAGGACAGGAACCAAAGCTACAGAGAAACCCTGTCTCGAAAAACAAACACAAAACAACAAAAACCTCACATTATAAATGGCAGCAGCAGGAACCTGAGAACTAAGAAATTAACTACAAATGTAGTAAACACTTCTCGTGGGGCCAGTGTTTCAACTGGGGCCTTCCTGACTGCAACTAAGGGGTAAGAGAGTTAAAAGCACTTACTCAAATTGCCACAATGAAATAACAGGACAGTTAAGAAAAATCTGACATTTGGAAGCCCTTTGATCACTGCATTCCAAGAAAAAGGGCATGGTAATATACAGTCTGTAGAAAATTACTAAGTCCAAAGCTGTGTTCTGAAAACAAAACCCAAGGCTTTCCTAAATTCATCTTAATACTATCCCAAACTAGCCTAATTTAAAAGCAAAAACCCTCAAGGACAAAGTACTCAGGAGGCCGGACCCTCTAGAACAATGCAGACTGTCTGTACAGCAGCGAGGCCTGGACCTCACTACTCTTATTTCTGAGACAAGGTACAGAAAGCTTGGTGCCGGGAGGAGTGCACACTGGGCGTTTGGAACGGAGCTTAAATGTGAAGTAAGGAGATGGCACGTCACGTTTCTCGGTCACAGTGGAAACTACTCTAATATTGGAGATGCTCGGATTGCTCACCTAGAAGCCAGCTCTCCCTCCTTTTTTTAGTTCTGGGGGTTGAACCCAGGAGCCTCATGTGTGGCGAGGCAGGCACTCGGCTGCTAAGAGACATCACCAACCCAAGAAGCCAGGGTCTTTCACCAAACATGACACACCTGGTGACATGAACGTGTACTTCTGGAACCATCTAAGGGCTGAGGAGCAGGCGGCAGCAGAGTGTAGACACGCAGGCATGTTCTCATGGGAAGTCGCTTATGTTTGGGGAATTTCCTCTTACTAGCAATGGGCACCTTTAAACTAAGAGGAAACTGACAGAGAGGTGGTCTCCTCACAAGAGCCACGCCCACTGAGATACGGAAGTGGGAGACGGCGGTCTCACATCCTCCTGTCCCCATCTGTTCCTCTGTAGAGCCCGAGACAGAGGAAGGCCTGGGTGTGGGCCTCCCAACACTAGTGACGGAACACTAGCCCAACAGTAAGACATGGAGCTTTATCAGTGACGGCAGCTGGTGTCATCCAGCCAGAAGGGCATGTCAACATGAGGGCTGCCTTCTGACTCAGCATGCTGCCAAACCCACAGGAATGACGGGACACGTGTGGACATCAGCTGTATAAGTTATGACTATTTAGTAATATAGAGTGACAATCACAACAGAGCACACTCGTATGCAGTCAAAGAGCCTATGACATGCCCCAGTTTTCAGTCCTTCCGCTACATGTGGCTAATCAACAGCAAAACTATAACCAAGTTCCACTGCATTAGTGACTATTTCCTTTCTTTGAGACGTGGTTTTCTATTATGTAACTCCCGCTGGCTGCCCTGAAACTCCTTATGTAGACCAAGCTGTCCTCTAACTCACAGAAATCTACTTGCTTCTGCCTCCTGAGTGCTGGGTTAAACTGAAGTGTGTGCCAGCATGCCTGGCCTTGCTCCCTATTTTTTAATAGGGATATTTAAAAAAATCCAATATAAAACTAAAGTAAAAGGACTGGGAAATGAAAGTCATAATTCTAACAGATCACATTTTAATTTTTTTCTACCCTTAAAAAAACTGGACCAATTTCAATTTTTTCATCTATAAAAACCCATTACTTCAAATAAAGTATGTGGGTATTTTAAGATAGTCTACTATACAGAGTTACGAACAAACTTTAAGAACTGCTCAAAAATATCTGTTAAAAATCTTAAATATATTTATGTCAATCTCATTTTCCATTCCAAGTAAAAAATGAAGTAGGTTTTCCCAATAAATCATATAAAACAATGCTTGTATATAGTGCACAGTAAATTCAAACCACATTTTCTGAGAAGGAAATTAAGTTTTATAATCAGCATTTTAAGTAGTAATTCCTTTTAGGCTAAAATGACTTGGGAACACGGTTAGCATACATTGTATTTAAGGTTCATGGTCGAGTTACCTTAAAATAATGAGAAATAGGAAGAATGGTTTGTGACATGGTAGGTAGGGACTATGGGCACTATGGGGACACAGGGTCCCCGAGAATGGGGCCTTATAAGACTCGGGTTCAGAAGTGGATTCACATTCTTCAAAGGAGTGAGGAAATTCTTTGTAAAATGGTTGTAAATTAAAATGTGCTGTTTAAAACACACAAATAAAACAAATGCCAAAGAATTCCTCAAGTGGATTCAGTTTGTTATTAACGACTACAAAGAGACTAAACTAGTTCCGCAGGATGGCTAAGCAGGTGGAGTGCTTGCTGAGGGAGCCTGACCACCTGAGTGCAATCCCTGGAGCCTGTGTAGAGCAGAGAGGACTGATCCCGCTGTCCTCTGCCCTCCACAAGTGTGCACTGTAGCACCAGCACCACACACACACACACACACGCACACACACACCCCTCTTACACAGGTCGCTCTCCTTATTGTACTAAATGTTTCATAAACAACACACTATTTTCAAGTCACTGCACTCAAAACAACACACACTATCTGAGAGCTTCCCCAACCTGAAGCATAAGCAGATTTAGCTAAGGATCATCACTCTGTTCCTTTTGCTCAGATGAAACAACTGGAGTTTCTCAAGCTGTTCACACCGCACCGCACCACACACACACATACTACCTTTTAGGGAAATAGAGAGCTGCCACTTCAGGCTCAAGAGCCTTTAAGTCATCAAGGTAAATGTCGTCAGGTCCCTGGTGCTGACTTCTTTTGTGGACACCTGTTATTAAAAGAAAAACACACCAGAGGTAAGAATTTGTTCTCTATTTACCAACTCTGCAATAGCACGAAGTTTTCTAAACAGAATGGGCCACTATCCGCCTAAAGCAAGGTGTTCCTGCCTTGCCCTTGTCCTCACTTTGTGCCCTGTTTCCTTCTTTCTCTGTGTGTCTGTCAACAGTACTTTAGTTCTACAGAGAATATACTTGGGTGGCATGTCCTGGGGTCTTTAAGGGAGAAATGTCACAATGTCTAGAACTTGCTGTTTGTGAGTCAGGAGATGGCAAGGAGACACAGCTGTGCACTGCACCACATAAGGATACTTCAGTGGATGCACATATAATGGTGGTACCTAGGAGTGTCTTAGGGTAACATACCATGTCTGTAATGATGGTGGAGTAAATGAACCTATGGCATCACTAGTCCTGTTAGTATAGCAATCTATACTAACATAAATGTACATGATATAATGCTTGATAATGATGAAAGTGACTTGTTTATTTATTTACTATTAGTTTAGGGCACACTCCCATATACCTACTGAAATCTAAAACAGTATGTCATCCTGGCACGGTTCCTGCATCTCCTGACTGCACCAAGAGGACAAGTCGACTGATTTACACTGTGTAAAAAACAATACTAAGTTGCTTGATGACATACTTCTCAGACAACATCTAAGTGATGTACCACGGTATGTATAAAACTTTCATAATCAAGTTCGGGGGGGGGGGAGGGCGGTAAAGAGAATAAAGAGACTAAAGCTAGGAAATGGTAGGAATCTTTCTCCTAACCCTGTGAATTCCTACAGTGTCTTAGACCAAACCAAAGCATCTACCATACAAGACCTGGTCATGCCCCTTAACAGTTCTTACATCAGAACACTTGGTGTACATTTCTGAGAGAGTCACTGTCAGCTAGTCATCAGATTTGGTCACAGATCCCCTTGACAGCCACAGTCTTACTTTTGACAACTCATTTATGAATGATCTGGGTCTGTATCAGTTTGTCAACACGGAATGTCCCATGCCCCTTTCCTTCTTGTCTTCAAAGTGAAGCAGGCACTCAGCTAATAAGACAGGCGGCTTTAGGTAAGGTTTTACTTCCTTAGACAAAGGCTCCAAGTCAGCATTCAATGTGTGTAGTTTCTGACTCTTACTGAGACAATTGATACAGAGTAAGGAGTTGTGACAAGGGCTGGGCTCATCCACAACAATTTAGGAGGGAAATTAGTGAAAGAAAGCACCAATAAGTGGACACTTAAAAATATTTCTATTTTAGGTGTATGGTGTTTTGCCTGATATATGGCCATGTGCTTGGTGCCCAGAGACCAGAAGAGAGCACGGAGTCCCCTGGAACTGGAATCACAGATGATTGTTAGCTGCCATGTAGATGCTGGGAATCAAACCTAGGTCACTCAAAGTGCAGCCAGTATTCTTAACCACCACCACCTCTCCAACCTCCCGTAGCTATTTATTTTTAAACCATACGAAACCTACAAAATTTTCCTTTAGCTAAGCAGATGTCTGAGAAAATATTTTTTTCTCCATTCTACTTTTACTTTTATTTAAGCAAAAGGCCATTTAAGATTTTACTCACTAGCATATTTAGTTAATAATCAAAGACAGCACATGAATCTTGGTAGAACCTTAGTTTAAAAGCATAGCACAGGCTGGGCGGTGGTGGCACACGCCTTTAAATTCCAACACTTGGGAGGCAGAGGCAGGTGGATCTCTGTGAGTTCGAGACCAGTCTGGTCTACAAGAGCTAGTTCCAGGACAGGCTCCAAAGCTACAGAGAAACCCTGTCTCAAAAAAAAAAAAACAAAAAAACAAAAAAACAAAACAAAAACAAAAGCATAGCACAGATACTGAGTGTACCTGGGGAATATACATATGATTTCTTCACACCGACAGTGGACTGTCACTGTACTCACCAACTGATTAGAACACAATTCATTTACTTTCTTAGTAAGTACTTCTTAGAGGTCCACGGAGTATTGACTCAGAAACTAACAGAAGGATGCTTACCACCTTGTTCGGAATTTAGAGAGTAAGAGAAGTAAGAGACCACATGGGTAAGTCATCTCAATGAAGTGTGGGACATGTTCTGACTGGAGATCACAGTATGTGAGACACTGAAATAATACACCACCCACTGATGCTGTGTGATGTCAAGCACACAATTACCTTTCTTCTTTGTTGGTGAGTCTACTTTAGCAGCTGGTTTGGATTCTGAGGGAGCTTCTATTGAGGATGGACTGGGAACATGGTCTGCATCTAACATAGATGAAGTCTGAGGAGCCTCGAGAGGCAGTTCAGGAAGTTGAGCAGAAGCTGCATCACTCAGCTGCTTACACAGGGCTCTGGGTTTGGGTTTCACTATGGTACAGATAGTATCTTCAACAGTAACGTCCTTCTCGACTTCTCTTATGAGGCTGTCTTCACTGGGAATGACCCTAAAATGAGTGTTTTCCGACGGTGTAATTGTAGCCGTCCTTGGATGACAATCGTATCTTTCTCTTTTGCTGACCTGAAATATGAAATTGTTTAAAAATGCTCATCTTGAGGGACACAGCTCACAGCACACATGAAAACTTCATTCACGACCCCACTGCTCCTTAAGGCAACTTAAAGCACTCAGTCATATGAACAGGTCAATTTCTGTTTTTACAAAACTGAATTCAACATGGGATTTAAATGATTTTCTTCCAAGAAATGGATCTTTCAGTACATTATTCCCTCATCGTGAGCAGCTGAAAAGTCTATGAACCTCCTCCTGCCCACTGTCTAGAGCACAGCAGGCAAACCTTCACCAGCTGAGTTAGATCCTACCCTAACTTTCGGGATTTAATTTTTCAGTGGGGAAACTCTAGTTTCTTTCAGGTATCTTTAAATTTTTTAATCAGCATTATTTGTTATATGTAGAAACACAAAAGATATTATTGTATTAAGCTATAAGTAAGTGTACAGTGGAAATTTTATAAAGAAATGTTAATTTCTATTTATCTTTCAACCACAAGAGGGCAATGCCATCATTGTGCTCTGAGCTCAATAAGAAATTGCTTCCTTTGTTTAACAGCAAAGGCTCTTTACTGGTGTTTACTCATCATGTGGGAGTCCCCTCTGTGTGCTGCTTACAGTGGTTAATAAATAAAGAAATTGCCATGGCCTGATAGGGCAGAACTTAGGTAGGCGGAGAAGACAGAACTGAATTCTGGGAGGAAGAAAGCAGAGTCAGAGGGATGCCATGGAACCGTGGCTGGAGGTAGATGTGCTGAAACTTTTCTGGTAGGCCACAACACCTCGTGGTGATATAGAGATTGTCAGAAATGGGTTACATAAAGATGTAGGAGTTACCCAATAAGAAGCCAGAGCTAATGGGCCAAGCAGTTTTAATTAATACAGTTTCTGTGTGGTTACTTCGGGGGCTAAGCTAGCTGGGCGGCTGGGATGAACAAGTGGCCTCCTTGCAACATACTCAGACACATCCTAGTCTTTCCAGGAAGTCCCAGTACCTTGGTAGACTCTGGGAACCCGCCCCAAGTCCATTCCATGTGAGACTCAGATCTGAGCAGGCTCTCGGCAGGCTTCACCTCCAACTCTGAATCACTCTTAGGACACATTGCCTGGGAATAAGTGCTGCAAACACACAAGAACAAAGAAAAACAAGGCTCAGTCTCACTGAGACTCGCAGTGTGTAGAGAAAAGTAAATATAAGTTGAATATGTCAACTACAAGTACAGACACTCCACTGAGGGAAACATCAGTTGCTCATTCCACCTGAGTTCTTTAGTAAAATAAAAATGACAGTAAGTGATAATTAAGAACTTTCCAGGTCTCCTGTAGGCCCTCCATAATGTTTGCTTCTCACAAGAAACCAATGATTCAGATAAATTTGTAAGACAGAAAACACACAGGAAGGTACGATTAATAATCAGTTAACATGGGCTGCAGAAATGGCTCAGTGGTAAAGAACTGGGGAACCTGGGTCCAGTTCCCAGGAATCCCATGGCAGCTCACAATCATCTGCTAACTGTAATCACCTGTAACTAACTTCCTAGGGGGATCCAACTTCCTATTCTGGTTTCTGTAGGCGCCATGCATGCATACGGTGCACAGACATACATGTAGACAAAACAATTTTATGCATAAAATACATAAACTTAAAAAATCATTTAAAATCTGAAGGTTTGATCACAGAAAATGAACAGTATGACCACACATTCTTTCATTACATTATTTATTTGACACCAAATAATAGAATTTAACAGTAGGCAGAGCAAATTCTATGCTAATTATTCAGATTTACAACTAGCAAACACCATCAGAATAAGATTAAATTTAGGAACAAAAATGGTTGTTGAAAACAGTTCACATTCATGTTAAATTTACCTGATGGTTACTCTACTATTCTATAAACAGAAAGTGTTATTACTATCAAATAACATAAAAGCTACTAATATGCACCCCCCCTTCCCTTAGGAAAACAGAAATTCCAGAGCTACTCACGTTTCTAATGGGGACCAATCGCCATCAGATAAGGGATAGTGATCCCCGGAATGGAAGAGTGGAGGCTCCTTATAGTCTTCTTCCTTTAAGGAAGCATTTGAAGATCCTCTGCGAAAGGGGAAAAACAGAGCAAAACCCAGAGAGGTAGGAATGATTTAAAGTCAGCTTTAAAATGGGTACCAACAAGTCTCTTATCAACAGAAGGCCACACGATTAGCAGCATCTTCAGGAAAAGGCTAGCATGATTAAGGAGGTATGACCAAAGCCACTACCATATAACAGGAGGATAGCCAGTTATAGAACACTCACGCCCCAGTAGTGTGTTGAATGTTAAGAGGAATCACACCACTTAATTGGATGGGCTAAAAGCACAGAAAGAAAACTGCCATTTGTTCTTCAACCACTATCACACGGATGTCCTTCCAGGGCTTGGGTCCAGCGCTCAGTCAAACAGGTGGAGAAAATTCTATCTTAAGTGAGATAAAAATGCACATTCTGCCTTAAACTGCTACCTTGAAATTTCAGGTGGTTCTGATTTGAAAAGTGTTACAGGTTTTGAGTACTTCTACTAACTGGTATGTAAGTGGTGATCAGAAACTCCCACTTAAACGGAAACTCCTTTAACTTATAAACTCAAAACAAAACTCTGTTTCCCAGGAAAAGGTCTGATACCAAATATAAGAACCTGAGAAGGGATGCCAGGTGTATTGGTATATACCAATCCCAGTACTCAGGAACTGGAAGCAGAAGGATTATGAGTCTGAGGCCAACCTGTGCTCTACAGTGAGACCCTGTGGAAGGAGGGGGAAGCAGAAAAGAATGGGGGATAAGGAAGAGAATGGGATAGGAAGGGAAGGAAAGGGGAGGAGGGAGGGATGGGGCAGGCAGTGAAGGAAGGGGAGAGGAGGGCATAGAAGACAGGAATAGAGAGAAAGGGGGAGGGAAAGAAAGGGAAAAGGAGGGGAAGTGGACGGGGAGGGGAGAGGGAGAGAATGAGGGAGAGGAGGACAAAGGGGCAGGGAAGGTGCAGAGGAAGGGGAGGGGGAAAGACCCTAGGGTTGGGAAGCTACACAACTGGACTATAATGCTCCCACTTGAATCTGCGCACTCCCAGCAAATTGCTCAGTAAGAGCCGACAGTCTCTTTTCTGAAACGTACTCAATGGAACGAGGCACGCCTCCAGAATGTCCCGAAGAGCACTAGCAGCACAGATCTGACAGTAAGTGGGATGCGATGCTTCCTTCACTGATCCCGCAATAAACAGTTGGGTGAGGAGGGCATCAGACTCACACTACACACCTTCAAGAGTAGCAGCAGCTACTAGCTGCCTTGGGGCTCTACTGGGTGCACAAGCCCCTGTCCAGACTGGGAACCTTACCTTGCTGTCTGGGCTCCCTTCTCATCATCAGAGCTCACACCCACATCACATACGTCTTCTGCGACAGGAGAAGCCGCCTGTTCCTCCTTCCTATTGTCCTGTTTGCACTTCTTTCTCCTTCGTTTCTTCTTTTTCACAGAACTTGGAGCGAAAACTGTCTCTGTTTCCAAGGTGTGAGAAGTATCTGGGCTCTGAGATGGCATTTCATCTCTGCTTGACTTCACCAAAGGGGTGTCAATATCTTTAAAGAACTGGTCTTCAGTAGGAATTGGCGAAGTGGCAAGATAAGCCGGTAGTTTCTCCTTAAAGAATAAAAGAAAAGTTATCTACAACAAACTGGACAGTTATCAAAACAATAATTATTTCTCAAGTATATAACTTTTCACAGGGGTAAGAGGGCATAGTCTGTAAAGGTAGACTTAAATAAACGTGAGTTCATTTCAGTATGTAACTGAGTCTTTGTCAGAACCGCACAGAAGATGAAAAGCCTGCAATTAAATTCTGAGCCGATTAGTTAGGCGGTGGGGGAGCACACCTTAAGTACTCCCAGTACTTTAGAAGAAGGCAGAGGCAAGAGTGTCTCCTTGGGTTCAAGGCCAGTCTAGTCTATGTAGCTGAGTTCCAGGACAGCCAGGGCTATACAAAGAAACCCTATCCTGAAAAACAAAAACAACAAAAAGAATCTGAGCCGATTAGATTCTGTACAAAGAGCTATCAAAGTGGCAGCAGTGTGCTGAGTATTACAAGGACTGACGCAATGGTAAGAGCCTGGTGAAGCAGAGGCCAAGGCCAAGACCACGTCTGACAAGGGCAGCTGGGAAGGATTTAGAGCCCAGTGAACGGAGAGTGAGGAAGTGATCAGGACAGAGGCAACCACCGACAATGGAGGAGATCAGAGCACTTTGATCCAAGTATCCTCTTAGGAACTCAGGAAGAAAAGGCAGCCTGATATTCAGAATAATTAAACTTTTCAACTTAATACTGAATAAATTAAATCTAGTGAACTTCTCATCACTTATTTCAATCAGCAGAAAGGAGAGGTAAACAAGCACAAATTAACTGGCCCATTGCGGGCAGGTGGTCCTGGCTGGTATAGGAAAATAAGCCGTAAGGAACACGCTGGTACGCAGCGATTCTCCATGGCCTCTGCCTCAGTTTCCGCCTCCAGGTCCTGCTCCAACCTCTCTTAATGAAGTAAGCTGTAGGGTGAACTTCATGGTTCATACAACAGAAACATAATTAAGACATCTACCAATAAGACGATTCGATAAACCAGGCAAATCTACACCTTGGAAACCGTTAAAAAGAGGGGTTGTTTCGGAATTGCTGACTGAAAAGGAATGTTGATAATGGTCAAAAAGTCAGATAAACAAAAACTAAACAGCACCTACGGGGGTGGGGGGTGTAGCGGGGGTGGGGTGTAGGGGGGGGGAGAGCAGAGGAAGGAGGTTCTCTGTGAGTTCAAGGCCAGCCTGACCTACCAGGGCTAGTTCCAGGCACAGGCCCCAAAGCTACAGAAAAATCCTGTCTCAAAAATCCAAACAAAACAAAACAACTCCACCACCTAATAGGGTTTTTGTTAACTTTTAATCCCCTTTAAAAGCAGGTCTTGGGCTGGAGAGATGGCTCAGCGGTTAAGAGCATTGCCTGCTCTTCCAGAGGTCCCAAGTTCAATTCCCAGCCACCACATAGTGGCTTACAACCATCTGTAATGAGGTCTAGTGCCTTCTTCTGGCCTGCAGGCATACACACAGACAGAATACTGTATACAAAATAAATAAATGTTTTAAAAAAAAAAAGCAGGTCTTATTTTATTATTTATTCATAGAATAGTAATTCTAATATTTGTAGGATGAATTGGGACTTTTTTTACTGTATTATTTTTATTATAAAGAGGCCTTTAGTATGTAGCTCTGGCTGTCTTAGAATTTACAATTGTGCAGGAAAATCTGGTCTATTTAGTCACATATGAAACAGAGAAAGTTTTGCAAAGTTGATGCTCTTTGAGTTGACCTTGCTAAAGCAGGCTCTAAACAGACCTGCTGGCAGGCCCTGTAGCAGGCAAAGGATCACTGGTTTACATAATGATCGTCAGTGATAGGGCCTACACCTGATCTTCAGAAACATCAAAACGATTGTGCTTCTGATGCCTTACTCTGCTCTTTGCCTTTGCTTCTGAGGAGGTGAAATTGTGTTTATTATAAATGCAAACGAGGTAATAAAACACCAGTAAGATGTCCAGGAAGACAAGAGGATAAGGTTCCTTTGTAAGTTGCACTACCTTAGGGCTACCCCACAGAACAGTGCCAACACTGGAGCTCTTTCCCAAGCTCAGAAAAAAACGCAACCAAAATAATTGTGTTTTGCTATTTTTTTTTTTTTTTTTTTTTTTTTTTTTTTTGGTTTTTCGAGACAGGGTTTCTCTGTTGTTTTTGATCCTGTCCTGGAACTAGCTCTGTAGACCAGGCTGGTCTCGAACTCACAGAGATCCGCCTGCCTCTGCCTCCCGAGTGCTGGGATTAAAGGCGTGCGCCACCACCGCCCGGCTGCTATTTGTTATTTTTGTTGTCATTTTTCTCTTTGTGAATTCACAACATCAAATTAGTAGTTCATCTTCAAACCCCCAAAGTCTCTGTATCCAAATAACTTGAAGCTTCTTATTTTTGCTTTAAGATTTAATTTCTTATGGAAAAAGATAGTGATGCTTCTACAGGGTTTTTAAAAAGAGCCATATTGACTACATCAAGAAGAGCTTGTTCCTGTTCCCACTCAGGAACACCCAGACTGCACAAGGACATGGGGCTGGTACAGATGAGCTGTCTTATAGAAGTCACATGTACACTAATATGCAAGATGACATAGGCCAATTAATTTAACTCTTGACATCATAATTCAGTGGCTCTTAAGGTCATGGGTATAGTATTCCTAACCAAACAAAAGAATCACTAAAAAAAAAAACCTTATTACTATGGGGGGGGGGGCAGGTGGGTGGCACAGCATCACTACGGCATCAGAGGACAACTTTCTGGAGAAGCTCTCTCCTTCCATCTTTATATGGCTCTAGATACCAAACTCACGTTGTCACATTGCCTATCTGGAATGTGTCTTTACCGGCTGAGCTATCTCTCTGGCCCTGTAAACATGTCTTCCGAATCTAAAGGTCACTTATGTACATACTCACACACAGTTTAAGAGATCCATCTCGAGGCAGAGCTGAATGAATTCAAGTCAAGTCATAAGCTTTAGCGAACATGAAGAAGGAAAGCCCTTTGATACTAGACAGTCTCCAAACCCTGAAAGGTGGTATGAGCTTTTTCTGGGTTTAGTACAACATGTAAAGAAAGCCTGTTAGGCAATACCAATCATCCACACAAGCATGGGAAGAGCTGAGCAGTTGTTCTGAGACGTGTTCTAGAAGCCGGCACAATGTGCACAGGGGCCGCGACCTTCGAGACTTACATATTCTTCTTCAGTCTCCTCCACAAAGAAGGCTTCTCCATTATCACCCAATTTCATATGAAGATCCACCGCACTGCCGTTGATCTCTATATCAATCTAGGGAGGAAACACACACAATTCAGCACAAAGAACCTTTCATCTAGGCTAACCTAAACCTCAATTCTTGGCTCACACGCCAAATGCAGCACTGGGTTTCTAGAGATATAGCTCAGAGAAACACTGTTACCAGCCCCAGAGTCCACCCCTGAAAGAAATAAACTTGGGTACTGGGAGAGAATCAAAAGAAATGTTTTCACAGCACTTTAAAACTTATTGCTTAGTCTCTAGGTTTTCTTTTCTTTCTCTCTTTGGAGGACAGGGTTCTGCTAAATTGCCTATCCTGCTGTTGAACTCACAAAATTCAGGCTTAGATTTTTCAAGTGCTGCAGTTACAAGTCTGAGCCACCACGCCCAGCTTAACCTGCCGAATATTGCAAAATGTGAGAAATATTGTTAACAAACATTTCTGTGTTTCCCAAGTTATAGACAGCATATTAGGGCCTGTCTCACAGAATTCAAACATTAAAATGTTTCAATACCCTCGTATTGAGCTTTGTGTGAATTCCCTGCTAGGGTTTTTATCCCAGGTCCCTATGCAACAAGAGATGCTGTAAGGACCAACGAGCGGTCACTGGTCTTCTGCGAAGTCTGCTGGTGACTGGCACTGCGTTTTGTTATTCAATTCAGCCACAGAGCAAAGCTAGGAGGCATGTGGTTATAGATATCTAACTTTTGTATATGTGCGTACATGTATGTATATCTTTGTGTATGTGTGGGTGCATATGCACATGTGTGTGCATGGAAGTCAGAGATCAAACTCAGGCTGTGAGTCCTTTAGGCACTGTTCATCTTTCTTGAGACAGGGCCTCTCACTGGAACCTGGGCTTGCCTGATTAGGGCAGGCTGGCTAGGCAGAAAGCCTAGGAATCTGCTTGTCTGTCTCCCCAGAGCTGATACCAACAAGCACATGCTACCACGCCCAGTACTTACACTGGTTCTGGGGAATCAAACTTGGCTCCACGTGCTTGTAGAACAAGCACATCACTGACTGAACCGTGTCTCCAGACCTCATGTAACAGTTTATAAAAATGAACAATTCAAGGAGGAAACTATTGGCCAAGATAGAAAACATGGGGGAAAAAAAAGAACGGATAGCGATGTAAGAAAAATTCAGCTTTCCCAAGGTCTCACCTGGAAAGTGAGTCCACAACCTCCCAAATGCAGAGTTGTGGAGCCCAGGCCCAATGTATACACAAACTCTTGCACTCAGGGAGCATTGCAGAAAGAGGGGCAGGGAGATTGTAAGAGCCAAAGGATCAGGGAGTCTGTTGTTTGATTGTGCTTCCTAGGAATGTTAGAGGTGACATGAGTCTCACCAGCCAAGATGAACAAAGACAACAACACTGTACTATGTGTACATGCTAATGTGGATGTGGGCGGGGAGACGAGAGGCTTCAACCTGAAACAGACACCTACAGGCAACTATGGACGCTAAGTGTGAGAAAGTCTTCTCCAGACTTATCATGATCTGTCCTGAAAATATACACACAAATAACATTATACAGACTGTTTCAGATCTCTCTCTCTCTCTCTCTCTCTCTCTCTCTCTCTCTCTCTCTCTCTCTCTCTCTCACACACACACACACACACACACACACACACACACACACACACACACGTATTTAACAATTAATGAATAAAGAATCAAGAATCAGCCAGGCAGTGGTGGCACCATGTCTCTAATCCCAGTACTCAGGAAGCACAGGCATGCAGATTTGAGTTTGAGGCCAGCCTGTAGTTTATTTTTTCCCTCTATTCTCTCGGTGGTGGTGGGGCACCCAGTTCCCTAATAATCACATGGAAACTTATTCTTTTTATGAATGCCTAGCATTAGTTTGGCTTGTTTCTAGCCAGCTTTTCTTAACTTAAATGATCCCATCTACCTTCTGTCTCCGGGCTTTTATCTTTCTCTATTCCATATACTTTTCTTTCTTACTGTATGGCTTGTTGTGTGATTGTCCCTGATGTCCTTTTCAATCCGTCTCTTTTTCTCCTCCTACTTAATCTCCCTGCTTGGCCGCCTCGGCTAACCTTTCTCCTGCCTAGTTATTGGCTGTTCAGCTCCTTACTAGACCAATCAGGTGTTTTAGACAGGCAAAGTAACACAGGCTTACAGAGTTAAAAGAATGCAACATAAAAGAATGCAACACATCTTTACATCATTAAACAAATGTTCCACAGCATAAACAAATGAAACACATCTTAAACTAATATTCCACAACACCAGCCTAGTCTATAGAGCAAGGTCCTGGACAGCCAAAGAAACCCTGTCTTGAAAAATCAAAAGGAAAAATAAGTTATGAATCTGAAAGAAAGCCAGGATGGGTATCGGGGAGTGTTTGGAAGGAGGAAATGATGTTACTTATAATTTCAAAACAGAAAATATAAAAAAAGAGAAATTCAAATGAAATTTGAACATTACAGGAGAAACAGCTCACTACAGGAACCATAAGCTTGGGTGAAATATGCGCGCGTGTGCCTACATCTAGACTGGGTTCCTGATTTGCCAGCTGAGACATCTTAGAAGTAATGAGAAAAACCTGTGGTCAGATTATTGCTTTTAAATACTAATTAAGTTAAAAGCAACCAGAGCGCTTTGGACACGTAAAATGAATGACTCTAAGGCCGCAGCAGGGAAGAGTTTCCTAGACTACCATATGGAAGAAGGAAACAAATGTGTCAGTTTAAATAACTAAAATATAAGGATAAGGCAAAACCTATATTGTAAAACTAATACTATGGATTCACATGGAGAGCAACTGAGTAACTGAAAAATAGACATGAAGATAAAAGATGGCCCTTAATATAAAATTTAAATTAAGAACTGGAATAAGAAAGGTAAAGATAAATCACAGGTACACACATTAATAATTCTGTAGATAAATTTTAACAATGTACACTAAAATTTATGGGTTGAACAATTATGGGAAATGTGAATATTTGTGTAGTAAGCCAAATGAGGAGAAAAACCGAACATTTTCCTACAAGGGGCTTTGTGGTGGAGCGACCCTAGCAGACACCGGGAACCAGGGATTCACGCAGCGCAGATGAGTGTGCTTTACAAGAGTAAGCATCATTCCGAACTGATATTTCAAATAGCAATCTCCACAAAGGCCTCTGTGTCCCTCTATTCCTTACTGGACAGTCACAGGGAAGGACTGAGGAGCATCAAGGACATGCAGTTCAAGGTCAACACTGGAAAGGACAGTGGAATCCGGGTGATGGCTCTGGTTGACAGCGTATGCTGGCACACATTTCTGGTCTTGGCACAGTACAATGGCCATATGAAGTACTAACTTTAAGGAGAATATATTAGGCAGAGGAAACTTTTAATTTTTATTTCTTAAAATTGTTATATTTATTTCTGAATATTGGAGGTTTAAGAACAACTTCCTGGAGTTGGTTCTTTTCTGTCACCAGGTTCTGCGGACTGAACTTAGGCCATCACACTTGAATGACAAGCACTGTCACTACTGACCATTCTCACCCACCTAAAAGAGATGCAGCAGTCAGCCAGATGCAGAGGAAGCAAGATGAGAATGCCTCACTGAGAAAAGGTACCAAGTCATATGGCTAAACAAAGATAAGAATATGGCTAACTTAAGTTGCAAGAGCTAGTTAATAATAAGCCTGAGCTAACAGGCCAGTTTATAATTAATATAAGCCTCTGTGTGTTTCTCTGAGACTGAATGGCTGCAGGACCAGGCGGGACAGAAACTTCTGTCTACATCCAGGTGCAAACACCAGGACTTCTAAAGGAAGGATTTCTCCTGTGTCTGCTGAGCTAATGGAGGTAAGGTTGGAAGCGCTGGCTGCTCTCTGGCATAAAGAAAAACCCACTCAGAGGCAGCACTCTGAGGTGGGGAACCGAATTCTGGTAGCAATTTGAAACATTTCTAAAACAGCACTGACTGAAGTAGATGCCCCTGGACTTTGGCTTTTCTGCTTATGAGAACAGGAGGCAGTCTCTTATCACCCATGTTGGGGACAGTTTCAATACACTGGGTATTTTCCTTTGATAAATAACCATGATATCGACTTTATGAAAGGTCAACACAAAGTTTGTTTTCTTAAACTCTTGAGTTCTGAGATTAGTAGGAGTGCTGGTGTTCTATCAAACGCCAGCACATCATGGAAAATGACTGCCTCTCTAGATAGTACTTCTAACGTCCTTAGGATTTCAGGTCCATTTCTCAGCTGTAACCATGTCTGAAAATTTAGAGTCAGTTTGAAAAAAAATAAATAAATAGCTGACCCTACTCCCAAAAGACAACAGCCTAATACAACAACTAGTGCATCTTAACACAGACATGGCTTATGTTTTCCTGCCATAAGAAGGCTATTTTTTGATAAACAAAATGGACAGATTTCTTCCCTAATATCCCCCTGAGATTCTGGGATATAAAGGAAGAAACAGGACTGTGCCTGTGTATTATGCTCCTACAAGTACTGGGGTTTTTAACTTTGACTGGGTATTTAATAATGGAATTAACTGTGTGGCCTGGTAAAGAAATCAAACCCCATGAGAAGGCACGCAGAGAATGCACCCATCAGTTCCTCATCACTTCCAGAGGACACTGCTTAGACACCTCTGCTGCAGCTCTGCTCTGCAAGGCCAAAAGACGGAGGCAACCTATCAATTAGAAACCTGGTTCCAGGTGTGGTGGGGTGGAGTGTGGTTGGGAAGAATTTGCTGGGAAGATACGCAGAGAAATTTTACAAACAGATCCTTGGACACCCAATGAGAAACTTCAGGGCATGAATGAACGGTCTGAGTACCCCCAAATAGTTCCAATCTGAAAGCATTAATAGTGTCACTACAAACAAAACAAAGAAACCAACGGTTAATCCCAGTTTTTAATCTCAGCATTCTGAGGCAGAGGCAGGTGCACTCTGTGAGTTCAAGGCCAGCCTAGGCTTACAGAGTGAGTTCCAGGATAGCCAGAGCTACACAGAGAAACCCTGTCTCTAAAAACAAAACAAAACTACAAAGAAAACAAATATCAAGGCACTAACTATGGCTGGACAGTGCTGCCCTAGAGTGGAAGCTGCTAAGTCAGGAAGTAGAACTAACTGTAGCTGCTTTTGCTTTCCAAAGGTGATCAAGCAACGGCTGGTCTGCAAAGCATGGTGGAAAATAATTCTGTCACACTCAGAAAGGACTTTTTCATCACTCTTAACTTACACACGTTAGTGTTTAACACTTGCGTTTCCGCCTGTACCAGGAGGCGGGGCAGGGCTCTCACAGGGCTCCACAACCTTAGCGAGAGCAGCTGGCATTAGCCAGGTGGATAACGTGGGTGTGAAAAGTTGCCAACTACATACTCTGCAAGTTTTATAAATTAGCTCAATTTTAAAACTTACAACATACGCATTAAAACAACCTCCCTAGTTCCCGATACTCGAGGCAGGGAAAGGATATTGAAAAAAAAAAAAAACTAAAACAACATTCCCCCCACCCCCTCCCATAAAAGCAAAAGAGGAAAAACACAAACATTCAATTGGGGAATTAATTTCTTTTAAACAAGTATAATCTACACCTGATTACATGAGCTTAGTCTACTTACTCATAATCCGTATAATAGTATCCTTCCTACGTACCTATCTCCCTCCCTCCTTCCCAAACAACAATAGGTTCTCTCTCATATTTCTCAAATTCGCTTTGATCCTCACCTTGAGGTCCTTCTGCATCCATGTCCTCAGTGCTTAGGTAACAGGCACTGGCCACCATGTCTGACTTGTGCAGGGACAGTGACTTTGTGCACCTATGCAAATACTACACTGACTGAGCAGCTAGCTCTCTAACCTGCACTATTTTATTTTCAGAAAGTCTCTTTCTTTTATTAAGACTTTAATGTGAATGTGAACCATGGGGTACACGTGGGGTACAGGTGAGAATAACTTTCTAGTATGCTTTCTTGTTCCACCATGTGGTCTCAGGGGTTGAACTTGGGTCCTCAGGACTGATGGCAAAAGCTTTAACTCACTGAGTCTTCTTACTGCTCCTATACTATTTTAAAGTGCTGTCTTAAGTAAAGGAAATAATTTCGTTTTTGAAACAAGCCCAACTTCCTGGTTTGTACATAGCTTCAGTTTGGTTCTGAGTTTCAACATGTAGGATTATCTTCATAATTTCAGTTTCTTTCTCATTTGGAGAAGCTTCCTGTAACAGTCTTCTGAATTTACAAGCCACTTCAAAAGCAATGTTTCCTTACCACTTCTCCAATAGCATTTAAGTTAAAGAAGAAAGAGTAAGGAGGGGCAGCTCACCGGGACCACCCCTTTCCCGCCGGAAAGCAGGCTGGGCGCTGCACTTACCACCTTCTCCTTGGATCTCAGGACTCCCAGCTTCCCGAAGCGCACGTGAAAAGGTGAGCACTGGTAGGTGCCGTCCTGTTGTCGCACCACGACAACATCGATGCACCCAGACAACGTGGCTTGGTTAATGCCCTTGTAGAGTTCCTTTACAGTGACGAGCACCTGCCCAGCCAGCTGGCCCACATAATTCATGGTTTGAGACTGTAAGAAAATGAAGATGATGTCAGCACTGAGGTTGACAACTACTAACAATGACCAAAAAAAAAAAGTTTTAATTAAACACACACTTGTTTGCTATTCCGGGCCCATTCCTTTCCTGCTGCTGCTGCTGCTGCTGCTGTGGTCACACATCACTAGGACATCTGATTGGGAGCCTGCCTCTAGGTGGGGCCCGAGGCTGCGGAAGTTCCATTTCCTTTAACACTCCCAGGGTGGGGCCCACTGTCACCAGGGAGCCCACCTGTTCTATCTCCTTCCACCAACAGCTCAGGACCAGAAGAGAAGCAACTGAAGAGCAGTCACGGCTGCATTCTTGCCACGCACGGTGTTGGACCCTGCTGCATCCACTCTGACCACAGCAGCCAAGAAGAAAAGGCCCTGGTTATGCATACATCAAATACACAATTTTTAAATTTTTACTTTATCGAGACAGAGTCTCATTGTGTAGTCCTGGCTGACCCGAGACTAGAGAGATAGATTAGGTAGCTTTTGAGCTCACAGAGATCTGCCTTCCCCTGCCTCCTGAATGCTGGGATTAAAGGCTATGCCATCACGACTGGCCAATCTCTCTCCAGGGTCTCATTTTGTAGCCTAAACTGGCCTAGAACAAGGCCAAATAAAATCCTGTTTTAGCCTCTCAAATGCTGGGCTTACAGGTGTGTGCCACTGTATCTGACAGTAATTACTTCTTGAACAAAGAAAGAAAGAAAAAACTCAAATGAACTACCAATACATAAGCTAGACCAATCAATAAGCTAAAAGCATGCACTGTGTGTGGCAGAAACACTGCTCCATCAGAATACTCACAGATCATCTCTCTGTATCTCTTTCTTCTTCATCTTTTTGTTTATTTTCTTTGACATGGTTTCACTATGTAGCCCTGTGTGTCTGAAATTCACTCTGAGGACCCTACTGGTCTTGACTCAGAGATCCACTTGCCTCTGCCTCTTGATTTCCACCAGGCCCGACTGATTATACTTTTAAAAATTAGCCTTTCTCGATCAGAAGTTCAAGGACAGCCTGAACTATCTCCAAAACACCAAATAAACAAATGAATTAGCAAACTGTCTTCCTACTGTGAGACCAGTGTAGGTTGCAGAGTTTTAAGAAAGAACACAGCAAAACATCACAACCAGTGTCGTCTTCTCCCCAGTTCCTAGCAACCATTAATATGTTTTCTATTTCTGAAATGTCTGTCATTTTAGGAAGGAAGTCATATAAGTAGCATCATAAAATATGTAGTCTTTTAGGGCTGCCTTGTTTCCCTCATATTTTTTGAAGACTTATCCATATGGCCGTATCAATAACTCATTCAATTTTCCCGCTACATAGCATTTCATGGCATAAACTTATCATGAAAACAAAACACAACAAAACCAAACCAACCCCCTTTACTTGTTGAAGGACAGGTAGCTGTGCTTCTGGCTATTACAAAGAAGGCATACTTCTAAGTATCTGCTCACAGGTCTGTGTGAATATGCATTTTCATATTCTAGGGCAAATGCCTAGGACAACTGAGTGCCAACCAAGTGCAGGCTTAGCTGTTTGGATCTGTCCGACTACTACTTTCCAGGATTACACTGCCATTCACATTCCCACCAGCAGTGGGAGCTGGGAGGTGAAATTATCTGGCATCCTCACGATAGGTGGCATTACTGCTTACTCTAGCTTTAACCATATATAATGACTTGCATTTCTTTAATAGCTAATAATGCTGAACATTCTTTTCGTGTACTGCTCTGCCACTTGAGTGTCTGTCTACAGTTTGGAAGAGTCTTTGTCTCACTTAGAGGGAAATGAAATGCAGACCTTCGTTCCCACTTCTGTGGGCAAAGATTATCTCTAACCAGAACCGATGTGAAGTTCATTTGGAGGTCGTTCATCATATCACCTCTTTCCCAGGAAGTGCGTCTCTGCCACCTAGAATGCTCTGAGTTGCCCTGTTCTGTAAAGCACAAATGTTCAGGACATGCTCTTTTGCCTGTTGCAACATATTAGCTAGGTGGCACACAGAGTCAGTACTACATGACTGACCCAGGATGGCAATGCTAAAATGTTACAATTTGTAAAACAAACAATAAACCCTCACAGTATAGACCTTAAAAAAAGAAACTGAAAACAGCAAATTTTAAACATCAGCCATAAACCACCATGTTCTAAATGTAACAAGCTTACATCAACTAGCATACAATCCATAATTAAGTGCAACAACATCTATTCAGGACGATTTTAATTACTGTGGTTAAGAGCTGTGCTGTTATACATAAAGTAACTATTGTACAAAAGTTAGTTGCTAAATGTAGAAAAATACAGGCTGTCAAGAAACTCATTTTCTCTTGGACGACATGAAGCCATTGGGTTTATATTTTGTAGGCTGAGAAAACAAAAATATATGGAGGCCAGGGCCCTACCATGTACTACACCCCAGAAATGGCCAGGAGCAACCTGTCAGCTACACAATACATCTAATAACAGAACTTTCAGAGAGCTCTCTACACCCCAACGTAGACTATTTTGAGACAGGATTTCACTGTATGGTCTGGACTGTCCTGGAACTATGTAGACTAGGTTAGCCTCAAATTCACAGACCTGCCTCTGCTTTCAGAGTGCTAGGATCAGAGGTGTGCACCACCATGCCTGCAAATAAAATTTAAAAGATAAGGAAGCTCAAGGTCAGAGAAATAGGTGATGTTATAGGGTAGACACTTATGTGTGTCTCCTTCCCACCCCTACTCCATGTACTGAGGCCCTCACCTCTGAAGTGAAGGGATTTGGAGATGGGCCTTTGGCAGGTAACCAGGGTTAGGTGATCAGAAGTGTCTCACCCTCACTTGTGTCCTTATATACACAGAAAGACAGAGACAAGAGTCAGCATTCTCTTTTACCCTGCCACGTGAGGACAGAACAAGATATTGGCAAGTCTATAAAAAGGTGTCCCCCCCCAACACATACACTGAACCTCTCAGCAACTCAGCCTTGGACTTTAAGCCACACCAGATTTGTAATAAATGTCTATTGTGTAATCCACATTAGTTTAGGTCAGATGCTATCTATGACATTTTGTTCTAACCATCCTAAGTGTCTTCTTAAACAGCATATGTGGCAATCACTTCAGCTCCAAAATAGACAGTACCAGCTACAGAGACCACTTTCCCAAACAGCTCTACCTACTTACGATACACAAGAAGTCACACTAAACACTGCCACCCTCCAATGACACAACTGCATCTCTGATGGAGGAGGGTCATCTATTGGTTAAATAAAGAGACTGCCTTGGCCCTTTAATAGGACAGAAAATTAGGTAGGTGGAGAAGACAGAACAGAATGCTGGGAGGAAGAAGCTGAGTCAAACAGTCGCCATGATTCTCCCACTCGAGATAGACGCAGGTTAAGATCTTTCCTGGTAAGCCACACCTCGTGGTGCTACACAGATTATTAGAAATGGGTTAATCAAGATGTGAGAGTTAGCCAGTAAGAGGATAGAGCTAATGGGCCAAGCAGTGTTTAAAAGAATACAATTTGTGTGTTGTTATTTCGGGTGTAAAGCTGTCATGCGGGCGGCCGGGTGCCAGGAACGCAGCCCGCCGCTCCTTCTACACATGTCAGGGAGTTTTCTGAGCAGTCACAACTACATCTCACTCATCGTTCCGGCTGTGCACCCCTACTCTTTAAAGACTGACTCAGTCTGCTCTCACTTCTATGGCAACCTAGACACAAGGGTTCAGTAGCAACCTGAATCATAGATTAGTAGGACTGCCCAAGAGGACATATTGTTTGATGACTACTTAGTACTTTTTAAGATCAAACACACCTCATTCAATCTTTAAAAATAGGACATGGGTTTGCAAGGGCAGCATCATTCGTATTCTGTGAGCGAGACAGAGACAAGTTTGTGCCCTACTACTGTTCACTAAAACCAGTTCCACCTCAGCTCAGGGTCCCAAACTGTGTTCCTAAGGGCTGAGTTAACCTTGTAGGGCAAAAAGGGCCAGTCAAAGAAAACCCTGGCCCCAAGACCAGGGCCAAAGAACACACCTTGCCCCTAACCAATCAATCCCAGAGCACAAAAATCAACCGATTCCTGGGCATGAAATCCAACCAATCTCTGAACTTGTCTCAAGCTCAGGAATTAAAATCCTACTAATCCCCACCCTGAAAAAAGTTTCACCCCTAAGAAAACCTATATAAGCCCTGTACCGTTCAGTTTGGGGTTGCCCTTTTCCGCTCTGGCAGGGCAGCCAGCCTCCTGGAGCAGAGCGGAGTGGTGGGTGACACTTCCCCACAGCAGAGCAGTGCAGAACTGTGACGACCTCACGGGGGAAGCCTCCCCTGCTGGGGCAGAGTTGCTACCTGTGCATTAGGGAAACTGTCCCCACAGCAACAGTGCTGTTAGGATTCTGTTCCCTTCCAAGCTGGAGGTCATCCTTGGCTTCTGACTGCCAGGATCCCTTCCCTTCAGAGCTGTAACACATTAAATCCTGGCAGTTTTTCTCCAACCCAGGATAAATAAAGGTGAGAATAAGCTATGAATTTGATGATAACAGGGAGCAGTGGCAAGGGTGCCCAGAGCGTCATCTGCTGCAAGTTCCTCTCTGCCCTTTCCAGAACTGGCAGGGAAATCAAACCCCAGGGACTTGCCCACGTCTTGTAGGGACCTGACTTGAGTTTCATAAAATGTTTAGAGTATAAGCAGCTGGTACGGCAAGGACAGCAAAGGAGGAATGAGGTGACAAACTGAACAGAAAGGAGCGAGCACAGGCTGAGTCAACAGCAAGCAGCACCACAGGTAGCAGAGAGCTTGACAGAACATCTGGCCTCCTGAGAAGCTGCCTCCAAATAAGGGCCTCATTTTGCATTGCCATTTAGTCCCCACAATAAATGCTAGCTTATTTCTTCAATTTTCATTATTTTATAAAACAAGAAAAAGGAACAGCACAAGGATGATCCAAGTCTAGTTTACCACCACCCCACCCGACCACAAGGAGCACCACAGAACAGATGTCCATGAAGATCATTTAATCTGGAAGCAATATTGCACAAGAAATACAGGTTGCACACGTAAAATCTGCTGCTCTCAAACCCTCAAGCTTCTGCCTGCACAGCATAGTGTGGCTGAGTGGGGCTCTCTTGCAATAGGAAACATGTATTCCCTGTGCACAGCATCTAAGTTAAACCCAGTGTCTTCCAGTAACTTCCTGAACACAAAGTTCCCAAGACCAGCCCTTCTCTCACAATGGAAAAGGAAGTCTAAAAGAAGCCGTATCCAGGACAAGTCCTTCTATGTAAACCCTGCAGGTTTAACTTAGAAACTATTATGGATAGCAACTGTAATCCCTTTAAGAAACACATGAGATTTATAGTTGTTAACTAAACACCTGCTCTACCAGCTTGTTCCTGGAAAAAGCTAATTTTTATTCAATCAAAAAACCTGAGTACTCCCTTCATGCCAAGCCCTTAAGATTCAAAGAGAGCCCCTCCCCCCACAGAGCAGGCGTGGATCCACCAAGAGAACAGAACACCCTGTGACGTTGCTGTAGTGGTCTTGTTTTCCTTCTAACAGTCTGTATCAAACCATGAAAATTAGAAGGTAAGGCTCTGTCTGCACTGAGTCACACACCGGCTCCCCCCCCCCCTTACTGACTTTTTTTGTTTGTTTTCGAGAGAGGGTTTCTCTGTGTAACAGTCCTAGCTGTCCTGGAACTTGCACTTGTCGAGCAGGCTGGCCTTGAACTCCTAGAGAAACCTGCCTCTGCCTCCTGAGTGCTCGGATTAAAGGCGTGCACTGACTTTTAAGAAGATTAGAAAAGAGAAAAAAAAATATCTGCTTGGCAGAGTGAAAAAAGATTTCAGGATGAAAAAAGAAAAACCCAAGAAATAAATCCAAACTTGTTCTAGGTGTGGAAATAAATCTAAGGGGCTAAGTGGAGTGGGAAAAGAGGGGGTTCTGGCAGGTAGAGACAATAGCATGTGACAAAGGAATAGAGCTTGAAAGGCAAAAGTGAGATGGCACATGACCTCAGATCCAGGACCATTTAATCCCAAGGGTGCTGGGTGTGAGCTGGGCGATGGCAGCAGATTGTATTGGAGGATGAATCGGAAGAGAGAAGCCACAGCAACGTAAAGCAGGAGACGAGATCCAAGCATGGTGACTGCTGACACACACCCATAATCTCAGAACTCTGGAGGGAGGGGCGAGAAGATCAAGAGTTCTACGCTATTCTTGGGAGACGTGGTGAGTTTCAGGCCAGCATGGGCTACATGATGCTCTGCCTTTAAAACAACAACAAAGCAAAGCAAAAACAAAACAAACCATCAAACAAAAAACGGCCAGAAGATGGAACAGCTCTAATGTAGACTGGATATATCCACAGGGACTAGAACCTATGAGAGCTGATGCTGGCTCAGGGCAGATGCTAAGGGAAAGGATTATGACCTATCTAGACGGAGGCAGGAAAACACCCAGAACACAGCTGGGATGCAGTAAGATCGATGAATGACCCAATCTGATTAGATGGGCAAAAAAGGGGCAGATGTGGCCGGGAACTTCCTGTTAAGGTTTAACTTAAAGAATTACTATACCTGATCAAAATTCTTACCATTTATACTATTAATTTAAAGAATTACTATACATGATCAAAATCCTTACCATTCCAGTCGTTTTCTAAAATAGAACTTCCCTTCAATCACAAAAGCACTTAATGACTAATTAAGAAGGTAAACCAGGTTAGGGAGTCAGCCCCATGTGAGTGCCAAGAGTCTCTGCTAACCTTTGCTGCTTCTGCAATTAGTCTGTCATAAAACTGACAACAACATGTACAGCCTTAGGCACTGTTCTGTGCCTTTCTCACGGAGAGCTTTAGAATCCTGAGCTGTTGTCTGGGGCTCTAAGCACACCTCCTGGGAGAACAGGCTTTAGCCAGCTAGAGGTGCGCTTGAAGGATCTGTGCAGCCTTTTGCCCTCTCAGCATCTCTCCTAAATTTCTATTCACCTGGACTGTTTGCAGTCCGTTTCTAAAGTCTACCAAAGGGTATGCACATGCCCACACTGTTATAGCCGAGGTTTCAAAAGCCCAGGCCTCTGTTATATTCCCTTCAAAAACCAACTGGTAAAACTAGCATGCAAACAGCTCAATTGCAACTAGCAGAGGTGCTGCCTACTTTAAAAAGTTAGTCGTGTTGGAAATTGAAGCCAGGCCCTTCATATGCTAGACAAGCAATCTACCACTGAGCTAGCTACCAGTCTGTGTTTTTTTTTTCTTTTAACGAGAAGACAGAGGACCTTAAGCAAATTGATAAATTATGGTTGCATCAAAGCATATTTTCTACATGTTCTTTTGTTTGGAAAGGTAGGGTTTATATTGACTAGGTTTATGGTATAACTTAATTTGGGATTCTTCTGCTGCAGCCTTGAGTGATGAGATTACAGTGTGCAATGTAACACTTACTACAATGTATTTCCTTAAGGGAGTAGAACACATTACTACTGAGGTCTATCTTCTACACTGACCACTTTCACTATCTATAAGATAAACTAGCTAGGTTCAGTTGAGTAAGAATGCCCCCACAGGCTCATAAATTCGAATGCTTGGTCACTAGGGAGTGGGACTACTTGAAGGATTAAGGGGTATGGCCTTGCTGGAGCAAGTGTGACCTTGTTGGAAGAAGTGTGTCACTGGGGGTGGGCCTTTGGGTTTCAAAAGCCCGAGCTAGGCCGAGTGCTCCTCTCTTCCTGCTGCCTGAGGATCTGGATGTAGAGCTCTCAGCTACTCCCCAGCACCATGTCTGTGCACGCCACCATGCTCCCTGCCATGATGATGATGAACTAAACCCCTGAAAATGTAAGCTGCCCCCAATTATATGCTTTCTCTTGTAAGAGTTGCCTTGGTCATGGTGTCTCTTTACAGCAACAGAACAATAAGACAGTAAGGCTCACCAAGAGGAAAGAATACTTTGCCACTATAGCAATGCACATTCTTTCCCCAGTAGTGGCCCTACGGTTTGCTTCAGCTTCTCAGCAGGTAAAGAACAAACCACAAAAGATCACTGGTTTCACCTTCAAAAACCCTCAACTTTTATCTCTTCACCTTGTCACTTGTCCAATAATTTTCAGGTCAATTTTTCAAAATCCAATACCAGTTTTCCTCTCCATCTGCTATTTTATAAAAAGAGCAAATTCTTGTTTCAGACCTCCTAAATAAGGAAGAAATGGGATCAAGTAGGAAAATATATTCATAACAGACTGTGTATCTTAAGAACACAGTAGACCAGGCACTGGGGCAAATACTTATCATATACCTAGCACTTGGGAGCTGGAGGCAGATGGATCAGGAGTTTGAAATCAGAGTCACATACTGAGTTCTAGGCTAGCATGGGCTACATGAGACCCTGCCTCAAAAATAACAAAAGATGGGGTTAGAGAAAGGCTCCGTGGCTAAAGGATTTTCTGCTTTTCTGACGGACATGAATTCAGCTGCCAGAACCCTATCAGGTGACTCACAACTGCCTCTAACGCCAGCTCTGCTCTAGGGATCCAACATCCTTTTCTTGTCTGTAAGCACTGTACACACAATATACAAATAAAAATAATAAAAAATTAAAGTCAAAGACAAAAGAGCAAAAAGAGGAAGAAGGGGAGTGGGGAGTAAAAGAGCATGGTGGACAAGATCATGAAACTGGTACTGCTGAGGATGCATGGGTCATGGGGGCATTTGCATCCCTTTTCTCCCCATCCCCGTTTGATGCTATTGTAGCTCCACATAATTAAATTATGTCCCTACCTATATTTTCACTCCATTTTTACCATTTCCACCTGCAGAACAATGTCTTATAATTTAGTTCAAATCTCTCAACTTAAATACTCTTGGTCTTCACGTCCACTATAACGGGTTACCAATGCTGTTACAGAGAATAGCTAATTTGGCTAATAATAAGGAGAAATGTAAGAAATAAAATTACATACCAGGCGGCAGTGGCGCACACCTTTAATCCCAGCACTCAGGAGGCAGAGGCAACCAGATCTCTGTGAGTTTGAGACCAGCATGGTCTAGAGAGCAAGTTCCAGAAATCGCTCCATAGCTACTTGGAAATGCTGTCTTGTAAAACAAAACAAAACAGAAGTAAAATTACTAGGATATGTAATGGATTTTTAAGATTTTGAAAGCTATTATTATCAAATTATTATTAAATCGGCCAATGGAATGATTATCTGCATAAGAAAAATTTTAGCTAAATGTTTATATTGAATCTGTTTTGAAACATAATTTTAAGATTTTAAACATCTGTACTTGGGACTATTCAAAATAAACTTTACATGTAATAAAATTCATTCTTTCATAATATTTGTTTATACATGTCTGTATGGAGGTGTGCAGAGGCCAGAAGAGCGTGTCAGGTGTTACATGGGTGTTGGGATACTGTGTATTTTAAGTAAGCACTTATATAATCATAGTAATCAAGATACAGAACAACCAGATTGCTGTCTCCTCTAAGTCCCCTATGCCCCTCTGTGGAAAGCCCTCCTCCTCCAACTTCCCAGCATGCTTTCTGTCCTCAGTCTTGTCTTTTCCTGACAAATACACAAATAGAATCATGGAATATGTAGTGATTTCTTGTATTTAGCACAATGCACCTAAGATTTTTTTTAAACAGTGTTATATGCATTAGTAGTTTATTGTTGTGGGTTTTATTTTATTGTTTTTTTCAGAGACAGAATCTCACTTTGTAGTCTTGGCTGCCCTCAAACTTACTGTGTAGAACTGGCTAGCCCAGAACTCACAGGAGAGCTCCATCTGCCTCTGCCTCTGCAGTGCTGGGATTAAAGACACGCTCAGCTAGCAGTCTGCTCCTATTACATACTGTTCTGTGGTTGCCCTGGGTGTCCCTGTTCTTGACAATTACAAGGTAAAGGCAACACAAATATTTGTGTAAAGAATTTTATTTGGTTACACACTTAGGAGTGGGACTGCGCTGCTTAGAAGTAGGTGTGAAAACACCTTTTTGTAGCAACTGTTTAGATTTCTTTAAGGTAACAGTCCCACACTAGCCCAGAATGGAGTGTAATAAAGGTTTATTTATTTAGGGGCAGACTCACATAAAAAGCAGTGATCAGCAGTCCCCTGTGTGAGCAGGGAACTGGAACCAAATCCAGGAGCCAAGGGGTCCGCACACGCTTTTCATCTGCATTTATAGTTCATGAGACCATGCCCAAAGTAGGCCAGTATCTTAAAATCTCAGGGGAGTTTCTTGTTAAAGAAATCTCAAATTATTTTCAAAATGAGTTTACTTCTTTAACTGTACTTCATGTTCCTATGCGAGATGTGCACCTAATGGTCAAATTCTTCATTTACTCACAAGTCATACATACTCCATGTACATCTAGGACAAGTCACACATGACCCAAATGAGTGTTTTACTCTCACCATCAGACAAGGCATATGTCATGGACTGTATGAGGTCTGAAAACCAGGGCCCACAGAGGATAGGCATCCTACCTGAAGAAAAGCAGCTACAGAGTCAAGTGTCCTGACACGTCACTCACTATCTTTTTACTTCATCTAAGAACTTACTGAGATAAGTGTGGGAAAAAAATCTCAAAAGGCCATGAAGATTCTCCACATGGCAGCACATATTAAAGACAGCCCTTTTATTACCAGTAGGCTTAGATATAATGTTATGATCAGAAATGTAAGGTTTATTTGTTTGTGTGTGCTTTGTTTTTCAACACAGGCTGTGTGTGTGTGTGTGTGTGTAGCCCTGGCTGTCCTGAAACTCATTCTGTAGACCACGTTGGCCTCAAACTCACAGAGATCCACCTGCCTCTGACTCCCATGTGCTGGGATTGAAGGTGTGTGCCACCACTGCCAGACAGAAATATATGTTTCAAGGGACAAGTTCTCAACTTTCTTCCTCGGCACCCTATCTTAAACCTTCTACTACAATATGATAATTGTACAACTAACCTATATTTGTAGTGGTCATTGATAACCATAAGATCTCCAAGATAAACACAGAAGTCCAATCCTTGGCTTCACATAAAGTCACCCAATGTTAGTAAGCTATTTCTACTCCCATATCCTCTACTTCAGGGATAACTACCAAATATGCTGGTAGTATAATTTACAATTTCTTTTGAAACATCCTTTTCTATTGGAAATTCTATTTATGCCCTGACCTTTAAGTCAAGAATCAATACGATTCTTTTATAGTCAAAATACAGTCTCAGCCTAGGTACAGACTAGCATTCATGTAGGTTGTAGGCCCAGGAAACGATACATTCAATCTCATTTATCCTCCTGTCTTCCATTTTCTCACCCTCTCTCAACCCCTTAGAAAGAGCCTTAGTTAAATACTACAGCTAAGTGAAGCTGACGCTGAGAAAGTGTAAACTGTGTGACTTCTGTGGGTTGATAGCCCTTCCCCTGAATCTGATGGGAGCCTGAGAAAGCTCAGATAGCAACGAGCTCCATGAATTACCAATAGGGTTTAACAAGTACATAACACTTCCACTAACAAGGCAGCTAGAACACTTGCAGGCCCAAAGTTCAGTGACATTCTCAAGATCTCGCGGCTAAGGATTGAATTATCAATAAGTCTGACAGAACAGTGTCTGCTTTAGAAAGAAAGCAACACTTAAAACTAAAACACAACTGGTTTCGGTGAAATTCTGAGTTTCTTATTTGTTTGGGCAACCTGGTTGTATTTTAAAAACAAGTTTAAGGGAAGCAGAACATCTGAACATTCTCTGAGTATCGTCCCCAAGCCACACTTTACATAAAGGAAGACAACTGTTTTATAGTGCAGGGCTCTGCAGACACTACCATCAAATAATCAAGAGATAACTCACTAAAAAGATTAATCACTTCCGCGGTATTTCTGTCAAAAACGTATGCCCCCAGTCTGTGTGCTGACACCAAACAGCATGTCTGCCCAGCGCTCACTGAACAAGAATCTACGCAAACCGGGGAGAGTAGGAAGGCTGGAAGAGACTGAGGGCACACGGCAACCAGACAGGGGTTCTGAAACAGAAAATGTACTTTTTTTGTGCTAAAAACGAAACAAAAACTAGTTCTCAGACTCCCTGCTGTTTCTGTTTGATAAACCCATTTATGCACGTAAGCAAAGGAAAGTGCAGCAGAACTCAGCAGGGATCCCACGCCCTGGGCTCTGGCTCTGGCTGCTCATCAGAAATGCTTGAGGAGGCCCTAGGGCCACATACAACCCCATTACAGGGACCGCACTTGTGCACTCTTCCTGTGACTCGGAAATGTCACAGGATTTCAAGTTGACGATCAGAGGCAGTTACAGTTCCCAAAGATGAAGGGGACACTTCCTGCTTCACTGTCCTTAAAGAGAAGCTTTTTTCCGTATAATTTCAGTCTGTAGTGGCCATGGGCCATGCTTTGTTAGCATGTGAGAGTATAAATGGCTGATGGCTTCTTCAATCCCATTCTCTTGTGCCCTCTGACCCTTCAGGTCAATCTCTGCAGGTGGTAACAATTCTGTGTTTACACAACTCTCTTCAGGTTTGCCCAGGGTGTAATTTTAGGTGATTTTTTTTCTTTATCTCTTTTTTGTTTTTCATTTTGAGACAGTTCCACCAGGTATCCCAGGTTGGCCTCAAACTCACCATCTTCTGCTTCTGCATACCATACTTGATACCAGATTCTAGGTAAGCTCCCTTCCAGATGGAAAGTTGCTAATGCTAAGATGGTCCACCAAAGGCAACGAGGAACAAACAACATTAGAGCTAAGATGTTACCCTTAAAAAAAAAATAACACCAGCAGGACTGCTTTACCATTTTTTGGAAGAAAAAAAAAACTTTGGCCAGGATGTTACATAAGAAATTTAGTAATGCCTTTGAAGTACAAAATTGGATTCAAGGAAGAGGGAAAGAAATGTTTCTAGAATAAGATATGAAACAATGAAAAATAACAAAATCTGCCCTGTTTTCAATTAGGTAAAATGCAATATCACACACAGAAACTCTATGTAAGCCTATAGTTTCCTTTTCCAGAACTTTGTAGATTTTGTAACGTAGTAGAATTACGCTAGAATACGTAAACACTGAAAAAGAGATGCCTTCCTAAAAGGGTGATATTTTAACTTTGGACCCTTCAGAGCATTGTGTCCAATTCTTTCAAGACTAAGCGAGCAGCCTGAGGTTTTGTCACAGCACATTTTAGGTAAGTATTCTCGAATAGTCTCTCAGGTGCAAGGACCTCTGCTGGGCTAGAAAATACCTAGCACCAGTTCTAAAACAGAAGGGGTTGAGGTAGAGAAACCTCAACTCATCACAGGACTGGCTGGGAAGAGAGAGCACAAAGACCACACTTATAAAATGGAACTCCAAACCCACTTCCTCAGTAAGTCTGGTAGCCAGGAAAGGGGGACTTCTTGTCTTATTATCCATCCATTCATATGCCTGGTTCAATACTTAGAGCTCGGCTTAGTTTAAAAGCCAGGATTCTTTACTGCACACACCCAGGTTCATTCGAAAGTCAAACTCCTAGATAATCATTATAGCTTACCAAGCAGATACCAAATCTAGTATGCCAGCTACTGGCCATTAAAAAAATTCTCTTGGGGTGGGGTGGTGACTCAGGGAACATCAATGGCAAAGGGGACTGTTAAGAAAACGCAGCCTAAGCAAACACCTTTGATTTCCCTTTGAAACATACCAACAGCAAGACGTCTAAGAACTTGTACTGCAATACGGTCAGGTCTGTGTGCTGGTTAAGTGACTTTTAGAAATACTTCACAGAGAATTAAGTCTGGTCACATTCTTTCCTCTGATGTTTAAGACTAATGTGCACAAATTCATATGCATGTATCCTTTATATTACAACAGAGAGCTCAAAATAAAGTTGTCCCCCACAGTAGCATCTGACTTGTATTCATATTCAAATAATGCTGTTACAAGCAAGTGAAACATCTGCATATGGACACCAGTGATCTCAGATCCAGAAGCAAGTATCACACAGTAAAACCCCTAATGGGACACAAACATTCTTATAGACTTTTAATACTAAAATCAACTAGGTTAACAGATTTCAGAAATAATCTGTTTTTTGTTTTGTTGACTTCATGCTAAATATGCTTTTTTAAAAAAGAAATCAAGGTAATTTAAATTAAATGAGAAGACACAGGCAACATCAATACCTTCATTTGGAGCTTCTGAGTACCTGAATCTAAAATTAGCTAGCCCCGGCTTCACTTTAAAATAAGGATTTAAGCCGGGCTTCACGGTACTCAGAAGAGCTAAAGCAGGAAGATGGTAAGTTCAAGGACAACCTATGGAACAGTCAGCCTGCTTGCGCTATATACTAGGATCCAGGTGCAAAACACAACCTAAATAATTTTATAAACTAAAAATGAGCATTTAAATGCATCACTTTCTAAGGCTCCATGGGCAGAGTTAAATGATACTAGCTTCACATCACCTAACTATTTCCTTAAAGCAGACTCTTTTAGAACTCAACTTTACAAGCTGTGTACGAGTTTGCACCTTGTAGCAAGAGAAAACTAGATTAAAAACATTCAAACTTACCTCCCCCTTCAGCATTTTTTGTTTGTTTATAGTCACTCTTGTGTATCACATACCCAAACAAAAGCCAGTTTCAAATAGTAGCTTAGCCTACAGGAGATCTGACCATGACACTGAGGTGACTTCTAGTCCCTAAACTACCACCCTAAGGTCCAAGAACAGAGCTCAATACACGTCTTTGAACTCTAGCTGTAAGTGAGTTCTCAGTTTAAAGCAACCACATTCTTCTCTAGGCAGGAAGTAACTAAACACCAAGAAACAGAATAAGGATACCATAAAGGCAAGAGGGAGAGCGGGCGGCCAAGCACTCTGTGCTACAGAACACTTTAAAGACAGAACATTACCATGGCAGCACATCTTCCAAACAAGGAGTAGCCACCACTTTCACTTGGTACTGTCCTTCTCAGGACTACCCAGATTCAGCTTCAAGCAAGGCAATGGAGGCATGGGTGAATGGAACTCACCAGAATGCCAGGAGGGGCCTTGTCACGATAAACACCTGCGGTTTTACTGAATGAGCTTTCCTGAGCCTTCTCATCTTCACTGTTATCTTCTAAGTAAAACATCTTAAAACCGAAGAGGCTTATCTAGCATGGCCCTACAGGGCTGAAGGCACCAACAAACAGAAAGTTATTCTGTAGACCATCAAGTGCTAACTGTTGCAGACAGGGATGCAGTTAAAACTGAAAGCAAACAGGTCTTTAAAAAAAAAAAAAAGCAATGCACACACGACTTTACCAATGAGATTTGCTCAAAATGCCTCAGCCCCATCTCTCCAAAGAAGATAAGCAGGGGCATGGGGCAGGCTGTGCCATGTGTTTACACTGATAGGTACCAAGTCCTGCCCAATCGCAAGACAGTCAACTACAGCTTCCGTCACACACAACAGGGATTGAGTTAATGATTCCCTACGCCAATCACATCTTCATCCGTGGAAATAAAAATAGCTACCCAGGGAAGAAAACACCCGTGCAGTCATGTAAGGAGATGATGCACATCTGCTTGGACGGCGTCACTGTGTCCCCCGCTCAGCCAGACTTCTGCAGTCCGACAAAGCAATATTTAAATTCTAGTATTCCCTGGCCAGCTCTCAGGATGTCACTACAAAGTAACCTCACTCAGACTTTTCTAAAACCCTAAAACACGTAACATAGACAGACACACATATAAAATATACTTGATTTTTAAGTTAAAGCATTTTATTAAAGCCATTTTCTAAGACTCTGGAGTTTATTATAAATAGCCTCCTGCCACCTATGCCTACTAAGTTTGCAAGCAGGTGAGTACTAAGTGCTATAATAAACTAGGAGTGAAGGTAGCCACTAGATTTGAAAGATTTGGTATTTAAGAAAAGGTGGTGAAAAATTGTGGTACATGTGTGTTGAAACGACAGTCCATATTCTGCATTGAGCATTTTTATTGATTCTGTGGATTTTTCTACATCATCAGGTGCACATGCTTAGATGTGCACAAATGCAACAGACTAAGTAAGGTATCCTGCTGTATTACTCTGCTCTTCCTTCTTTCTTTGAGGCAGGGTCTCTCGCTGAACTCAGAGTTAGTCTGACACTAAGCTCCAGAGATCCTCCTGCTTCGGTCCCTGCGGTGCTCGTACTACAGATATGTACATACAGTTTTTGTGTGAGTGTGCTGGGACCCAAACTCAGGGCCTGGTGTTTGCACAGCAGGTTCCCTCTTACACAAAGAGCCATCTCTCCAGACCCTCTACTTCTTTGTATAATGGGACTCACAGAAAACTTAAAATTACATAAATAGTTCACATTCTGTTGTATGCCACTGGTTTTTAAGGCTGTAAGACAATTATGAGAGGGAGGAAATACATTTTACCTAACATGATAGGATTTCTAGGAATCCTATGCAAGTATTTAACTAATCAACTAGCGGATACACATACATTTAATGAGTGTCACATTATTAAGCCTTTTCTTTTACCTTAAACTTCAACTAAAACAAAAATTTTGACCAAGAAAGGGATGGAAATGCTAACTACAGCGATATTCCACCAAGATCCATACCATGAAGCTATAGTAAATAAAGGTTAAGAGATGGAGGCGGCTCAGTGGGTAAAGGCACTTACTTACTAAGCCTGACAACTTGAGTTTCATCCCCAGAACTCACATGGTCAAAGTTAAAAATAACTTCCATCAACCATCCTCTGATCTTCACGTATGTACCGTGCTACTCTGCCCACAAAAGAAAACGTGAAAAATCAGTCTCACCAACATGAGAAATAGGAAAGCCCATCATATATTCAATTCATTCCCCAGCTGCTGTCAGGACAATACGTCCGCGTTCACCTGCCATTTAATTGTACATCAGTACACACTTCCTTCCTTCACAAGGAAAGTGAAGAGTTTTGATGGCCGAAACGTTATGGCATGTGAAAAAGTCCAATCTCTTCCTCCACAATGGGCAGCAGCTCCAGGGCCCTGGCATCAGATAGGAGAAATAAAACCTCACTCTGAGACGAGGAAGAAATGAGAGGCGGGGAGAAGAATGGGGCAAAACAGAACAGGGGGACTAAGGAGAAATCACCTAAGGTGATGAAAAGTCAGAGGCAGAGGAAATAAGATATGGGTAAGAAAATATGTAGAAAGAAAGCAGAAACGCAGAAGGTGGCAGATGGAAAAGAGAAAAACCATCTGTTCTAAATACGAGGAAGCCAAGGCCCAGAAAGAGGTCAAGCAATTAGACAGACGTCACTCACTCAAGGCATAGGTACAGAACATGACTCCCTCAGTTTCTCCAGTTCTTTGGTTTTGTTTGTTTCGACTGCCAAGCTGAGAGCCAGAGAGGATGTGCTAGGGGCGGAGGAGGGCAGCTGACCTGACTCGGGGTGAAGCTCAACAGATGAAGAGCAAGGAGAGTCCACAGGGCAATGGCCGTGGGTGTAACAACTCTGTCTGGGCAAGGTTCACCTCACAAGTCCCCTTACATAACAGAGCAGCCGCTGGCTTTCCGGCCCACCTCAGTACTGTGTGTCACTGTTTTGATGAATAACTCACAGACTGTTCTGGCTGCAAAGGAACATGTACTGTGGACCCAACAGAGATAAGCTATGACACCACCAGGCACACACACCTACAGTTTCCCCCAAGACTGGCCTGGTGACACTTTCCATCAGTTCGGTAGGAGTGCTCACCTAACTCTTAGGAAACCCTGGGTTCAATCCCCAGCAAGCAGTCAAATAAAGCAGGTGGGATGGTGCATGCCTGTTCTCTCAACACAGGTGAAGGGAAGGAGATCAGGAAGTCTGGCGCCATCTTCAGGAACAGAGGGAGTTGTGAGGCCAGCCTGGGCTAAAGAAGATTCCTCTCCCCCACTCCCCCACTTAAACACAAACAGCTGAATCCTGAGAACTTTCCTTTTGCACAGCATTTTTACGAATTTTTACTTCCTGGAACTGGTCTCCTTAGTTTGCCCAGGCCGGGACTATAGGGAAATGCTACTATGTTAGCTCTTTAGTGATTTTCAAAACAAAAAAAGTGGGGCGCAGGATGTGGTGGTGCATACCTGCAACCCCAGCACTCAAGAGGTTGACTCAGGAAGGAGGTGAATCTGGGCTACAGAGCAAGTTCAACAATAGTTTGTGCTGTAAAATGAGGCTGTCTCGGGGGAAAGGGTAGGAGGAAGGGACAGGAAGAAAGCCTCTAAGACCTTTGTTCAAAGATTTATTGATTATGTATACAGTGTTTGCCTGTATGCCTGCCTTTAGGCCAGAGGAGGGCACCAGATCTCACTATAGATGGCCGTGTGCTGGGAATTGAACTGAGAACCTTTGGAAGAGCAGCCATTGAGCCATCTCTCCAGCACCTAAAACTTTTCAAAGAAACAAAGTTTAAAACAATGTCCAGAGAATCAGAATCCTGTTCCAATTCCACAGGTGATATATGATGCTAGGTAGCATATATACATTGTGTTGTTTTTTTGCATTATTAACCCCAGAGGTACATGGGACAACTACCTCTCCTTCCCCCTGCCCTCCACCTCCTTTTCTTTATTTTAAAGAGAAGGTTTCACTATATATAGTTTTGGCTGTCCTGGAACCCACCACATAAACCAGAGATCCACCTGCCCCTCTACTTCCCAAGTGCTGGGATTAAAGGCAGTCACCACCATGACTGCTGTCAGGTGCTTAAGCAAGAATAAAGATTTATCTGAAACTTCAAATGATAAAATTTCAGGTAAGGAAATTGTATTAAGTTGACGCAACAGAAATTATTTCGGGCTACAACCCAGTCTTCCTTTCAATTCAGAACAAAAATGACTGAACTCCCTCTAGTGTTCACACTGGAGAACAACAATCCTTTCCTTTCGTATTAACAAGGAACTAGAGAATATTGCATTTTGATTAGTAAAAAATCATCATGAGAATATTTTTAAACGGCAATTACAAAGAGGATCATAAATCAAAGACAAATGTGGGGATGCATGCCCGTATGTTCACAATGAAGCTGGAGGAAGTACTGCCTTGAATTTGAGGTTAGACTAAACTACACAGTTGACACCATGTCTCAAAAAAAAAAAAAAAAAAAAAAAAAAAGGGGAGAGAATTCCATAACCTTCACTTCAATAATTCTATGGCTTCGAGATCACTCATGACAAAGTGACTCACATGAAAAAAGAACCAAAGCTCACCTGAAATAAGGATTTCCTTATTCTGAAGAGATCGTCGATACTAAAGCAGTTTCTTCATACAGCTATAATTAGTTACAACTCCCTTTTTTAAACTATTAAAACAACCTGAAGAGACTGATGGAGAAATTCCCCTAGCTACCACTCAGGGCCATCCAACATCTGCCACCTGTGTAGCAGGTAATAGCTGTATGGTACTCAGCTTCGGTGTTTCCTAATGCTCTCTCCCCATCTCTAAATGAAACAGACAGCATCAACTGTGAATGTGCAGTAAGAACACAAAGCAGAAGCCAGCGGGTCCCCTGGTCTTCATGTACCTCTGCAGTCATCTCTTTAGTTCCTAGTGTATTTGTTGTTTGAGTAAACTTTATATGATAAGGTATTAGATACCTGGAGGAGTATTAAAATGATTCCCAAAGATTAAACAACTTCTTTCAAGACTCCTCATTTACATATAAAATGAACACATTCGGGGTTGAGGAGGTAGCTCAGTGGTAGGCATAATGAGGCCCTGGGTTTAACACCCAGTCTGGATAAAACAAAATAAAGCACATTTTGCATTTTGCTTTGCTGTCTATTGGTGAATAAAAAAGTGATTGCTCAATATTTTCATCTACTATATTCAAGGGTTAATAAATTATTTCTTCTGTGGTGTGGAATACCCTTAGAAAATTACATGTCCATACCTCAATTTGGAAAGTCTGAACCATGCAATGCTCTGAACTCTAATCCTTCTTGACCAATGGTCTTGGTCATGCTTTCTCCTGATATTTTTGAGGAGTGGCCTGGCTGCAGCCTACAAGCATGTCTGCCCATTAAGAGAGGGAAGCTGGACAGTCCAATTAAGGATCAGAATTATGCTCTCTGGCTAGAGTCTCTGGCCAACGCTACCATAAAATAAAACCAGAAATAATGAAGAAAGAAAGCCTCTACCCAGGGGAAGCAAAGTGTGTGTGTATGGGGTGTAGGAGGTGTGGATGTGGGGGGCTTGTAGGGTGTGGGAGGTGTGGATGTGTAGGGGGTGTTGTAGGGTGTGAGGATTGTGTGGGAAGTGTGGGGGTGCATGTCCGTGGGAATGTACGGTGTATGTGGAAGGTATGAGGGTACAGGGGTGTGGGGGGATGTGTGAGTGTAGGGGGTGTGAGTGGGGTGTGTTTGTGGGCGGGTGTCCTGGCTCTTTCCTAGACACACAGCTTACTTACTATATAAAACTTTATTTCAATGTCCTTTAGCTCTTTCATCTCAACTCAGTCTGCACACCGGTGCACAGGAATGACATGCTAAGTATTGCTGTCATCCCATCTCACAAATGAGAAGTCCTGCGGAAAGAGGCGAGATGGCATATGATCCACCATTCAAGAGACGAAAGCGTCTTGAGTTAGGCCAGCCTGGACCACACAATGAGTCCTGGCTAAAGAAAAAAAAAGTATTGAGATACAAGTCTCACTGTCAAATTTTAAAATATAATTTTTAAAGTATGCTGGCCAAAGAAAACATTCCTCGACTCCTGAGAGGACTTTCCCTTCCCTGGTGGTTCTCCACAACACTGCCATCTCGCGAGTCTCTGGACTCCCTGAAAAGCTGGTGAGTGATAATTTTGTTCCTATGACTTCTTTCACTATGTTCGAACAATTAAGTTTTTAAAATTTAAGAAATACTAGTAGTATCAGGCACCCTCCTTTTTCCACCTATGGAAATGGATTGCTGCTGTAGTATAGACTAAGAACTTAGAACCTGGAAATCCCATTAATAACCTTTCAGGTTTGTGGTTTCTTGGGAAGGGGTATAGTAATTCTTGCAGATACAAAGTGCGTTCAAACAGTAAACACAGAAGGAACTCAAAAGATAAACTTGTGAAGGACACAAACAACTGATAAACATGACTATGTACTCTCAGCGCGGAAGTACCGGTGCCAGCTACAGAGGTGAAGAAGATGGGGTTGACATCAGCCACCTCCAGAGCCTGCCTGCAACCACACAGTGTGCTCTTCATTGTGTTAGGTGGGTCTTCTCATCTCAGAAGATCTGGATTAAAAGTTAGTCTTCCCACTTCGAATGATTTAACTAAAAAAATTCCTCACAAGTGTTTTAGTTAAGTCCAGAAGCAGTCAAATTAACAACAAAGAATAGCCACCACGTATGCTTAACCTGGCTTTACATATATGACAACAGTTCTTAAAATAAAGTAGCACAGCATATACACACATGCAAGCCCATCACTCAAAGATGTGGATATGGAAATAAAATATTCACGAACCAAACAGTTCCTACTATAGGCCATTGCCTCTAAGCCTGGCCCCTGCATGCTAAAAGTGTTACAGCGGCAGAGTACCCGAAATACAAATCTGTCTGCTTTTTTCTTTTCAGAGTTCCAGAATTTTTTCTTTTCTTTTCTTTTTTTTTTTAAACACATAATCAACGTGCCTAAGAGAACTGGTGGCTAGCATCAGTGAGATTGCCTCTTATCTGTGTCCTGCATGTCCTGAGCCACACCAAACAGCTGCAAACAAACAGAACAGTGGGATGGGATGGTCAGTGGGAATGGAGGCCAGGTCATAGGAGTAGTGATTGGATTTGTCGCTTTTAATAATTTAAATCTGGGTGTTCCAATATTTGCATATGGGGTCAGATAATTCTTTGGTAATAAAAAGACACACAGGGTCCCTGGCCTCCAACCACTAGATGTCAGCAGCACCCTCTCCGAAATTGTGACAATTAAAAAAAAATCTGATCACTTTGAAAGTCCTCTATTGGCAACTACTCCATTTGGGAATCACCAGCATTCATGTATTTAGTTAGTTCTGTTTATTTTGTTGGTTGGTTAGCTTTGAGACAGGCTTTTACAATTCAGCCCGGGCAGAATTCACGAGGCAGCCTAGGCTGGCCTCTAGGAGGACAAAACTATCTGTCGAATAACCCCAAGGCATACCACAGTCAGTGCTTAACCAATAACTGTTGGGGTTGGTTGGGGTTGGAGCCCTGCCATAAGGGAGCTCACGATTCAGAAGGGAACACAAGAAAGCACACGAATGATTGAATCTAATTTCTCACTGACATCAACAGTTCTCTGAGTCTCTTTTAGCTTTACAAATCATTCTCCCATTCCAACGAGCTCAATCAATCGTACTCCACTCTTCAGCTCATCGTCAACAGGACAGATGTAATTCACATTCCAGCCACAAACAGGCAGGATGAGATTGAAAAGGGTCAGAAGAGGCCTATGGCGGTGAAGGCGAAACTAACAGCCTGCGCTCTCTCAGGCCTGCATTAGACAGTTGAGGTGCTCTCCCCAGAGTATTCCTTTCTTCCAACTTGTCATGCAACACTCTTCAATCACATTCACATCTCAGCAAAGTCTGTTTAACAGGAACGCTGTGTTTGAGTCAGCTCTTAGAGTTGTGATAAATCAATGAACCATCATCTATACATTATCAGTTCCTCTTTGCCACTGGAAGAATTCTTCCTTTTTCAAAAATTTATTTTTATTATTCTTAAATTATGTGCATATGGACTGTGAGGTTACAGGTACGTGTGAACCGTCTGACAGGAGCACTGGGAACCCAGTGTGGTTCTGAGAAGAGCGCTCAGCACGCTAACCCACTGGATCATCAATGCCTAAGAGCACTCCTCCAATTTAATTAAGTCATACACAACACTTATGAGCCAAAAACTTAATTCATTACTCTTATATGAATGATTAACTGTCTTCTCCCTCACCCCCCGCCCCAGATAGGGTCTCTCTTTGTAGCATTGGCTGTCCTGGAACTAACTCTGTAGACCAGACTGGCCTCAAACTCAAAGACGCCTTGGCCTCTACATTTTGAGTGGTAGGATTGAAGGCAAGTGCCACCACTGACCTAGTGAATAAGATTTTAGCTATTTCCAAAAACTTGAAAAGTAAAAAATGTATTCTACCACTGACATTAAAAAAATAATTTAGAGAGGTGTTTTCCAGAATGACAGTATAATTGAAATTTATATACTGGTGATAACATGGGCAAAATATGGGCCAGGTATGTCACTCAGGGTAGAATGGTTGCCTAGCATGCCCAAGGCACTAGGTTTGACACACACACACACACACACACACACACACACGAAAACCACAATAGCCTTTGTACATTTGGCTGTGTTTTTAATCATCCTCCTCCACAGTTACATTTTTATTAATAGTAACAGTTTCCTTACACTACATGTATAATAAAGAATAATATTATGAACCGGAAGTAATTTGATATACAAGTGAGGTTTAGATTAATAGTGTTACATGATATCTGTAAAATGGCTATCAATACCGCCCATTTCAACAGGTAGAGAAGATGCAGAAATAACTGTTGTTTTCTCACATCCCCCATACATATTTACATATATCTCCCCAAACAGAACAATGACTCCCCCCACCAAGTATTACTTGGTTCTCCAAAGACCTTCCTTCAGCCATCAAAATCTCTGTGCCTGCTAGAAACCCCAAAAGCAAACTGCCCAACTTTGCACAGCAGGGTCACTGGCAATACTTCATAAATGTGTATACTTCTTTGGAGGCTTGTACTTCTCTAAACCTAACTCAAATGCAAAGGAACACTAGTGAGGTCAAAGCTATAGCAATCACTTTGAGACAGCATCCTCATGCGCAGCCACTGTAAAATCCAGACATGGGTAGCTCTGCTAAAACGGTGGCTTCACACATGGTATCAATCACTTAGTGACTCCTGCAGGTGGGAGAGACCTTCAGGGATTGTTAGCAGCACAGTAATCTCAAGGCACAAATAAGCACTGAGTCCGCAGTTTAGTGGATAGCACAGAAGCAATCAAAACTCCATGTCCCCTTGATACACATTCATTTCTTTTTCCAAATATCTCCAATTTTTTCTGCCTTTTGATCTCAGAACCCCAGCATCCAAGAGGAAAGTCTGCTGCTACCCCTTCCTCCAGATGGAGCTGTAAGAGCAAGTTGTCAAAGGTGGGCTCAACAAGAGAGCAGCAGGTCCAAGAGCAACAAGTTGGTGAAGCACCAGGGATGCAGCAACTTCAAGGCCTTTCACTCCCTGACAGGTTCCACACACACCATTCTCTGTAGGCTAGGATCAGACAAGCCACCTGCACTCACTTTTGTGTTCTTATGCTAACAGAAGGGATGGCAACAAGAACAGTTAGTCTCATACTAGGACAGCTAGAAAAAGGAAATGAGGGAGGCAGGGAGGGAGGGAGAGAAGGAGGGGAAAGAAGAGAGGAGGGAGAGGAGAGGCTGCTTTAGGTGAAGGCCCTGGAAAGACCAAAGTAAGAAAACATATGGCAGGGTATTTTAAAGCACAAGTCCAGGAAGGCTGCCACCTGAAAATAAAGACCCAAGGGAAGCACAGGGACGAGCTTTGGTCACGTGACTATCCTGTAAAAGAGACAAGATTAATTCTGTAGAACCAGGCCCTGATGCTGTTTTCTTCAATTTGGCCACCCTTTGAATTACTTCAGAAAGAAAGCAAGAATGAAGCACACGGTGACTGCAATGCTCAGCTGATAAAATCTGAGAATCAGCAGAAATGTTAGCAGTTACACAAGACTGAACAAAAATCTCCAGTTAAAATCTGAGGATCATTTCCTAAGGGCTTTCTTTCTGCTCTTCCTTGTAAAATATTCCTGTGACTAGACACCCTGCGAAGCTCACACAGCAGCACACCTATCCTTCCATGATGCTATCAGAGGTTGGAGTGTGTCCTCCGAAACAGGAAATCTAAGCTCTGAGTTCTAGTTGTTAACCTTAACTCAGTCAGAAGACTTTTACAGATAATCAAGACAAAATGATGTTTCAGGGAATCCAACACCCTCTTCTGACTTCCACAGGCTCCAGGCACACACATGGTGTACACACATACATGCAGAAAAAATACACATACACATAAAATAAAAAATCTTTTAAAAATACAGATTAGGTTTTCAGTGGAGAAAAATCTGATAAAGACAACCTCAGCCTGGTGACCAAGGCCACGGCCATTATTAAGTCAAATTATGGTACTTTACTCTCCACGGTTTTCCTCTTAATAAGTCATAACCTATCCTACCATGAGAAAACTGTAAGGCAAACTCTAACAATGAAGCATCCTACAAAAGACTGACTAGCTCTCTAAAGGTGCTGAGGTCAGCCAGATGTGGTGTGCACTCCTGCAGCCCCAGCTACTTGACATGAAGATCACGGAAGCCCACGGAGCTCACGACCAACCTGGTCTTGCACACAGTGAGACAGCTCCTGTCCAGTCCTCATCTCAACAATGGTAATAACAAACTGAGATTGCCAAGGTCCTTGAAAATGTCAGAGAATGAAGCGATCCCTACAACGCTGAGGGCTGCACCAAAGGCAATCATAATAGAACATGCCAACAGCCCCGGGAATCCCATGTTCCCAGTCGGAGGAACAGAACCTAGTGCCAGCCAGTCACCTCAAGTTTATGAAGACAGTGCAACAGAGGATTCTCCATGAAGGGAGAAGCCTCAGGGACTAGCAGGCACCTGGATTCTCTGGTTTTCAAGCCCTCTGGCCTCAGACTCTGGTGACATACCTGCTTCCTATTCAAGTGTGAGAACAAACAAGTCAGGAGTGGGGCAGGTATTTCCCAGGTGTTCCAATTAGTTCCTAACCCTGCCTGGTCTGAGGGCGCATACACACCATGTCATAAACAAGACACTTCAGTAATAAAGAAAAAAATAGTTAAATAGTTAAACATTTTTAAAAGGGATGAAGTAGGAGGAGCGAGAATCAGAAGGAAAAAAACACAGAAAGTTAAAAAAAAAAACTAGTTGACTTCTCAAAAGTAACAATTTCAAAAAGTAGAGAGAAAATGAGCAAAGAATTAGGACAAGGGCCCCAGCAGAAGAAAGATGAGCGTCACTCAGGACAAGAGAGCTACTCCACTGGCAGTTGGATATGAAAGCCAGCATACACTGTTCACGCCAGAGTACTTACGTCATGTGTAGTAAATAGTAAGATCACTGCACACGCTTAGTTCTGAACAATATTTGGTTATGAAAATATAAGTAGAGGAAATTGAGAAAATATTAGACAGCTTCATTGTGAAGTTGTCACCCTGACACAGTTCATGGCCTCACACTAGGGGATGTAGAGTCCACTTCCAGGGTGGGTCTTCCCACACCGATTAAAGCAAATAAGACAACCCCACAGACACCCCACAGGCCAGCCTGAGGCAGACAGTCCTTCATGGAGATGCTCATATTGACACAAGATGGTTAAGAGTCCAGGAAGAAATTCTATGCAAGAACAAAACGGTTACATTACAATACAAAACAATCCTTCAAATAAACACTTACACATTAAAAAATATAAACACAGCACTCTCTCCAAGATATTTCTTTTGCTTTTCACTTCCAGTCTCCTAAACTGAATCCCATTCCTGATCCCCGATACCCAGTTTAGAAAACTGCTTTGTATCTAAGATGACTAGCTCATTCCCCCAACTATACTGCAAGTTACTCTCAGACAAAAGAAGCAACTTCCCCTTGCCCCGTGACTCTCACCCCTGGCATCTAGTCCAGCTGGAGTTCTCAGTCTGCACCTGGCCTCTTGACTTCTATGTAGGTATGGTCTACCATATAGACTACCATATGGTCTAACACATACCCTCATCTACTCATCAGAACTAGCCAAGCAGCTCTCCAAAGAGACAACTGAGTCGACTAGGTAGCAAAAGTATGCATGAGAAAATGCCATAATGAAATCAGTTATTTTGCACAATAAATATATGCTAATACATTTTAAGTGTAGTCATAGTTTTGAATATATTTCTTTTTATTAAAGGTTCTTAAGCCATTTATTCTATTACATAAAGTAAAATTCCACCACAGGGACCTTACCTGCACATGTAGGTACTGAGCAAGGCAAACGATACAGTGAAAAAGTACCAGTTAAAGACAAGACTGTTTATAGAGCGTTCCAGTGTATTGAGGTCTCAGCTGGGTACCCACGTGATGGAACAAAGACTCACTCCATCCAGTGCTGACCTTTACTACTTCTCCTGCACAGTGGGGACCCAAAAAAGAAGGGGCTATAGTATATACCCTCAGCTCAGGGACAAACTTACTTCAAGGCAACAGCACAGTGGCTACTCAGAGCCTGTCTCAAACAGTCCAACAACCATTTCCTCCTTCCCACCTCCCATATTTGAATTTAGAGATCCCATTTCTTGAAAAATAGCTTTCATCTGGCCCAGTCTCCGCCCAGTGGTCGGGAAGCAGGGAACATCAACTCGTTCCGGGGCAGGTACGAGCAGGCGTGGCAACCTCTTCAACTCCACTGCTTTCCCCATTGTTTTCTCTCCCTGGCTCAATCATCGCACACACAAATGCTTTAGAGAAACCTAAGGTTCCACAGCAGACGCGTGCTTGCTATTACCATTTATAAATGCTGGCATTGAGAAGTTTCTTTATTCTACCGAATGCAAATAAAAACAGATTCCTAAAATTGGTTAGGGATAGCAAATAAATGCTTACGAATTGTAAATCCTCGGGCAGTGTGGCCAAGAGACAAGGGCAAAGGAGGGTGGCTACTGCCATGGGGAATTGCCTGGCCTTCCGGAAACCTCTTAGCTCCAGGATTCTCCCATAGAAAACAGGGCTATTATCTCTGCCTAGCACGATTGTTGTGACTCCTCAGACATAATCAGTATAGAGCTCTTGGCACAATGACTCCCAAAGAAGGTGCTCAATCAAGAGATTACAGTAGCAATCACAAGTTTTTATAGACACCAAGACACAGCCTTAGAAGAGACAAAGTAGTAGGCATCTCTACCGCCTGAAGACTACGCTGAGTGGACAGAGCCTACTGAAACTCACATTCCCAAGTCCTACCTTTCTGGTCATGCCGAAGCTGCGAGCCATTAGAAAATCCTACAACTGAAAAATCAATCCTTCCTAATAAGCATTTGCCCGAAATACATAGTAAATTACAGTTTCTTTTAAGTCGTCCTTCATATTTAGTTGGATGCTATGGCTATAATGTCAAATAGGTGCCTCTTATTCACCGAAAACAAGGGCAAGACATTTTAAAGAAACAATGTGTAGACAGACGCTTTGGTGTGTTTAAAAAGGAAAATAAAGACTAATGGCATCACTTTAAACAAAAGGCTGATCTCCACAGATACTTCATGGAGCCCAGACATTCCTGACTTTCAGTCACTTCATCTCATAAAGAACACAGGTTTACACCTTCAGCCACTGGAGACAATGTAGCACAACTCAAGGAGCACCGATCCAAGCTTCAATTCCTATTAACTGCCAACATGGCGGGAAATCATCAGATCACAATTCATTTCGATCCCCATCAATAAACTTTTTGTTTGAAATTTTGTTAACTATTTAAAAAAAAAAAGGCATGGTGGGACTCATGGGAAAAACCATTGTACTATAGGCTTAAAAGCAGGTACTTAAATAAATATTCTTGAGTCAACTATTCCTTCCATTACATTTCAGAAATAGCTAAAAGCAAAAATTCAAACAGCCACTAAAGCTACTTGGTACCACACACCTACTTTCTCTTCCTGGACCAATCTTTAAACTTCTGAAAGATGCTTTTCCCACCTGAAGCTCCTCTTCTTTTTCTAATAAAATAGACTAATGTAAGCCGGGTGGTGGTAGTGCACACCTTTAATCCCAGCACTTGGACCTCTGTGAATTCAAGGCCAGTCTGGACTATAAGAGCTAGTTCCAAGACAGGCTCCAAAGGTACAGAGAAACCCTGTCTCGAAAACAACAACAACAACAACAAAGACTAATGTAACCACTAAGATCAAATACTTTTTTCAATCTAGAATCTTCTTGTTGGAATCTGCTCTTTAATCATGTTCCGTAAACTTTATAATTCTTGCCTCTTTAGGCCCCCACACTTTAACTATTACTCCAAAAATAATGAGAGAGTATTTCAAGCCTTAAAAATCCCCCAAGGCACTGAAGTTACAGCAAGTGCCTCTGCTCCCGGCCAGCACTCCCTGTCCATCCCCTCTGAGGTAGAAGCACGTGCAGTTGACAGATCCTGTCTCCATACACCCACTCCACAGGTGTCGCCCAACCTGCCACCAATTTGAGTCTCCTACTTTCTCACTAGCCTATGCTCGACCCTCAAGGACTAACGCCCCAGACCTTGGACTCAATGTTACCTCTCCTTTAAGGTCAATGTCTACAGAAAGCAAAAGAGGCAAAGGGGCTTTGCCTACCCAGACTGTCAGAAAGGTTAAGACGACCAAGTTATTCACCCTAAAAACTACAAAAAATCCACAGCTGAGTCCAGAGAAATCCCAAAGCAGCACAGTGCACAGAGTAACAGATGTCACCCCATGCGAAAGGGGTTAACGCTTGAAGCAGAAGAAAATACAAGGAGGTGGGACACTGGTATCCGGGGAGGAAAAACTCAGAGAACTAAGATGAAAACTAAGAATCACTGTATATTCTAGAACAGGAAAGATAGGAGCTGAAAACAACTAAGAATTTATAAACCACTTAACACTTTATCTACACTTCTGGTTGATACAAATGAAAACTCGAGACAATACACATATTACTAAGCAATACATGAGGCTAAGGAAACCTGGTGTAAGACGCAAGTGACATGAAATGAGATCGTCAGAGTATTTAACTTAGTCTTCAGTTATGGCTAATAAATCTGCTAGAGAAGTGAGGGCTTTTGGAGAAACTGGATAAAGGCTGGGTGAGAGCAGGGCCCACTGGCTGCCAATGCCTACTAGGTCTGTTCTTCTGAAGGCAGTGTCTACCCAGCCAAGAGACAAAACCTACACCGGACAGCTCACAAAGTGTATGTCACGAGAGATAAGTACCAAACCACACAATTCTAAGCTCCAGAGTAAGAAAAAGTGCCACCCTGCAAACAATTTTTAAAAGCTCATGTTCTCAGCGCTGTTATCCGCCACCACACCTGACCTCTCTAAGCAGTGACCCAAATTCAAAAGGAATTAGCAATCAAATACTACCTTGGTTTTGTGCCGAGGTAAAATGGAGGTCGGAGGAGCTGACAACAGAACCGTGTCGATAGGCTATACAAGCTAGAATTCTTTCTCGCCTCATTTCTTAGTGACATCATTAACATCTAAGTCCACACGTTAAAAAAAAAATCGCTGAAAGTTAATATCCAAAGGCTTTCAAGGCAAAGGTCTCTAAGCCTGTGAGATGGCTCAGCAAGGCACTTGCCAGCAAGGTCCACGGCCTGAGTTTGGTCCCTAGGAGCCCACACGGTGGGTTAACAATGGCTCCAGAATACAGGCACACAAATAAGCCAATGTAAATGGTTGTTTAAAACCAGACTCAGGTGTAATCAATGATCAAATTAAAACGTGTTCATGTTGCCCTGAGTCACATCACAAGGTTACAGGGTAACACAGTTCATCGCCTATCACATTCTTCGTTGGTTTTTTTTTTAAACTTTTTTTTTAATGTTTATTTATTATGTATACAAGATTCTGTCTGTGTGTATGTCTACAGGCCAGAAGAGGGCACCAGACCTCATTACAGATGGTTGTGAGCCACCATGTGGTTGCCAGGAATTGAACTCAGGACCTTTGGAAGAGCAGACAATGCTCTTAACCACTGAGGCATCTCTCCAGCCCCCTCGTTGGTTTGTTTTGAGATGGTGCTCCTTCTGCCTCAGGATCACAGAGTGCGGGGATTACAGCTGTGGCAATCTCCACAGGCTTTCTTCTTTTCTTTCTCCCGTCCTCTATCTCCTTCCAGACTGTGAGGAGAACATCAACTCAAGCTTCCAGCCATAAATGGACAACAGGGGCGAGGTGAGGATAACAGACGAGAATGGCAGGGCAGCATTCTGGCCAGCTCTCCACTGTATCCAGGTTGTTACCAACACTTGGGAGACCCCTACTGATTTCATGTGCTCCCCAAGAGAGAGATTTTCCCTCATATAAATGTGGAAAGTGCTTAGTTATTAAAGTATACTGCTGGGGCTGGAGATGGCTCAGTAGCTAAAAAAGCTTGCTGTACAACCATGAAGATCGGGGTTCAGAGCCCAGCACCACTGGTCTCTCACACACCTATTAGCCTAGCACGGGGGGGGGGGGGGGGGGGGGGGGGGG
>NW_026068044.1:263172-288934 GCF_014885135.2 Alexandromys fortis
GGTGGGAGGGAGGGACAGGCGGGGGAGTGGAGACAGACTTGGGGCTTACCAGTGTAACTGAAAACATGACCTCCAGGAGACACCCTGACCCAAAAAGAATATGACATAAGGTAACACCTGACTCCTTTCTCTGTTTACACGCACACAAGTGCACACATTCACCTATGGCAATGACAGGGGAGGTAGATGCCATCAACTGTCAGCAAGGCGGATAAGAAAATTTATTCAAATACTTTATTACAAGAGACTTGTGATATAGCTCAGTTGGTAGAGAACTTGCCTTGTATGCACAAAGCCCTGGGTTCAAGTCCCAAAACCTCCTAAATTAACCATGGTAGCATATAATGCAAAGTTCAAGGCCTGAGCTACCTGTATAAGACTGTCCCCCAAAACTATTATCCTCAAGGTATCACCAGAGAGCAGTCACTCCACACAGTATCTTCAAGCTCTTCCAATGTTTACTGAGACATAATTTTTATAGAATTCAGGCAACCGCAGCCCCGACTACAAAACTATTTCACCATGAAGGCAAGCCATAGGTCCAGAGATCCTGCATCTAAGTCAAAAGTATTAATTTAGCAAGGAAGGGAAGCAGAGACAGCTAAAGCAAAGTTCCAAATACACTCCTACAGCATCGCCTACCAACTGAAAAGAGCAGGTACAGGTCCTACAGCCCCTATGCCCAAAGACACAAGAAGTGACAGTCCCTAGGGGTAAGTACAAAGGATTTAAATTAAAAGACACAAAGACTTAAGATTTAAAAACTTGTCGACAGACTGCTGGGCAGCCCAGTCTACCTCCTGGCAGGAATGACTCCAGTTCAATGTTCCAGGTCTGATGTATATCATGCATTCAACACCGAAGAGAAGAGCTGTTCACACAGTGACCCGTGCTATACTTAAGATGAATATTAATATTTAAACACTACAAAATGTCCACGGTAATGTTCATTGGCCTGACTTCACCTCGGACCACCTCTGACCTGCGGCAGCACCAGTATGACCCCGTATCCGTGGCATGCCATCCAAGAAAATGTGATGAACTCGTCATTTAAGGAAGATCCGCGGGCTCCCAGTGACCTGCGAGGACAAACCAGCCCCACCAAAGGTCTTCTAAAAGCCAGCCTCTGTACTTGGTAATGAACAGCTACTGGAGTCTTGACAGCAGAGATTCTGTGCTCCCAGTGCAGGATATGGCCCAATCAATAAACCAAAATTCACAATGCCAAGTGATGAGAGCAAGCACACAGCCATACAAGAAACAAAGCCCGGGGCACCCTGTTATCCACTTCTTAACTGCACTTGGCGCCTTCAGGGGCTTCCAAAGGCTCCCATTCCCAGAGTCTCTAAGTACAGGACTCCTCTCTTGAATCTCAACTGTGCCAAATACGAGAAAGTGGAACTAACCACTTTCGTCCCACAGCTACGCCGGCTACCACTTCAACAACAAGATCCTTGGGTCCGATAAAACACAACCAAGAACGCGTCTAACTGGGAAGAAGTCACCCACAGCGCCCGACACTCACGTAGCTTTGTTCTTTTCAATTCCGGTTGGGTCTGGCCCGCAGGTGGCCACTCCAGCGGTACAGTGAACTGTGCTCTGTGGGCAGGGCAGCCCAACAAGGGCTAACAACACCTGTCTCCTCCTCCGCCTGGTGGCTGGCTGTGCTAACCCGGTCACCTGCCACACTTCTCCGTCTTAAGCCAGCGAAAACAATCAACGTCAGATCGACGCATACTCTAAATAACTGACAAATGATCCCAAAATAATTTCAAAAATTGACCGTGTATTAGCAAAATACTGTTAATTAGTGAGCCGAGATTCAGTAACAACCTAACTTGGATCCCTGCTGTTGGGCAAAATAGCTTTAGCACCGAAGCAGGAGACTCGGTTTCAATTTTTAATTTTTTTGACGTCTCAGATATGCATTAAAAAATACGTGTGGCCGCTTGTTCAGTAATCCCAGAGCCTCTCCAAGTATCCAGCGTTTCAGTACTTTCTGAAAGCGAGGGCGATCTTCCTAGTCTTATTTTGCACAATTACGTCTCCGAAAAGCCATCCTAAATTTGAATGAAAATAATTTTCTTATGCTGGGGGTGGATCCGCGGCGCTCAAAACTGGGCCGCGGAGCTCCGGCTCCCACACCAATCAGGACCTTCCAGGGCCCCCAGGGGCGAGGGCAGCAGGCTACTCACATCTGAACCTGGTCCACGGCCTGCAGGAGCCAGCGGCGGGCGAGCCAACCGCCTGGGGGGAATAACAGCACCTCGCCAGCCCCGGCAGGGGGATGGCCGCGATCGCGAGCCGGTGCCCCCTCCCCCAGGCCCGGGGGGGGGGGGCGCAGACACGACCTCGGCGGCCATCCCCCTGCCGCGCCGCGCTGGGCCCCGAGGACCGCTGCTAAGGTGGTGGTGGTGTGTGGGGGGGTGTCCCCTCAGACGCCCGCGCGTCCTCAGGAAGCGCTGCAGCGGCTACGTGGCCCACGCGAGGCGAGGCCGCGAGCGGGGAAGCAGCCCCCGAGAACCCCCGGCGCTGTCCCCGGCCCGCTTACCTGCGGCACCGCGCGCGGCGATCACTCGGCGGACGGTCGCTCGCCCCGGGCGGGCTGCGGCGAGAAGCGGGCGAGCAGGGGGCGGGGCCGCCGCCTCGGGAGCCGCGGGCCACAGCCGAGCCCGCCGGGCCTCATGAATGGGACGCGGCCGCGGCGCCGGCCGAGCTGGCGGTGGGCTGCGCGCACGCCCCGCCCCGCCCCGGCCACGTGACGCAAGCTCCGCCTCCACCGCCGGACGCGCGCCGCGGGCCCCGGGCCCCGCCGGGAGAGAGCGGCGGGCCTCGGAAGGAGCATTTGAAAAGTTTCCTCTGGTCCCTATGGCAACCTTGCGGCGCTGCGCCGGGGTTTCAGAGCCCAGCTGCCAAAAAGAGTGCAACACGGTCCGTTGCACGATGGTGTGGAAACGTAGATCTGATCACTGCAGAGCCTGTATCTTTGCCTATTTCCCCTCCAGGCTCAGTTATAAGACCTCCTATTTAAAAGTACACTTTACAAAACGGCTGCCACAGTGACTATTAGGGATGTCTGCTACCTTTTATCTTGTTTTTTTCTGCAGTCGGTTATTTCGTTGGAAGTAGAGATGAGAGCCTGTGGCAACGCTACCAAATGTCTGTTGATTTCTCCGTGCGCACGGTGAGCACATGCATGCAGTCTCGGGGCTATAGAGACATACATTTATACAAACTCTCTCCGGGATGGGCCGGGACACATCGGTGTCCTTACAACAACACAGCGTGATGGGCATAGGCTCTGCTAGGGCCCAGGAAACCAGTTCTCTGCACAGGCAACCATTTCATTCGAGTACCACGGTGTGGGATTCTACCAGGTTTCCTCAACTAAGGCCCGACAGAGACACACACCCTAACCTACTAGGAATTTTTTGCTTCATTGCGGCTTTTCATCTTACTCACCGACAAAATTTTTATTTTTAAAGATCGAAACTTTCCGGTCACTGTTAGAAGGATCTTACTCCACTGTGGAGAAGTGCAATTAAAAGAGAAAGGACCCTCTCCTCAATATCCAAGCCAATACACTGGAAACAGAGACACTTCCCTGACGCGCGCCTTGAGTCACTGTGGTTCCCATGAACCGGCATATGTGGCTTACAGTCTGGTCTGTAGAACGCGCTGTTACTGTTTGTTTTCCAGCCGTTCTTTCTCCAACTCGACTTTTCCTGTTTCTCTCGGGTAGGTCTCACTACCTACTACCTTGGGAGAGAAATAGTCTCAAGCTTCCTTCCTTTCGTCATTCAGGAAGCCCTAGACAAGCCGCCCTTCCTCTGCCACCGCCCCCTTGGGGGTTTGACAACTTACTCAGGACTGGTTCGCGTTTCTAGTATTTTCCTCATTCTCTGGTGGGTGCTTGACTTATATTACGCCTGAGGCAGAGCAGGGAGTAACTAAATTTCTGTTGAATGTCCCTCGACTTCCTGTACCTGATACCTGTGAAGTTGGGGCACACCTCCCAGCTCCCATCTGCTTCACTGCTCAAGTCTTGTCTCACCTTCTGACCCTACCACCTTCCGGCTCCATAGCCAGGAGCCTTTCCCCACCAATTGTCCCACTTCTAGTCTAGATGGAGCTTAGTTTTATTTTATTTGTTGTTGTTTTGTTTTGTTTTCATCTAATCAGTCTTCTTCCACTATTTCAAACAAGGGAGGCATTCTTATCCCTTATGTAGTTTGGTAGAAGATGTTTTTCCCTTGGGGCTTGTGTTTTGTGCTTTTTTTGTTTTGTTTTGTTTTGTTTTGTTTTTTCAAGACAGGGTTTCTCTGTGGCTTTGGAGCCTGTCCTGGAACTAGCTCTTGTAGACCAGGCTGGTCTCGAACTCACAGAGATCCGCCTGCCTCTGCCTCCCTGTTTTGTGCTATTTTGATGTTTTGTTTAAGAATGGACATTATGCCGGGTGGTGGTGATGCATGCCGTTAATGCCAGCACTGGGAGGCAGAGGTAGGGGCATCTCTGTGGGTTCGAGGCCAGCCTGGTCTAAGGGTGAGTTCCAGAACAGCTAGGGAGACACAGAGAAATCCTGTCTTGGAAAATAGCACTAGGAGGAAAAAAGAAAAAGAATGGACATCTCTCCATGTGCTTTCCGGACTTGTTGGCCATGGCAGCCTCCCATTACATGCCATGGAACAGCATATTCTTCCAAGATCAGACGGGGTCGGGCGCGTTCAGGGTGGTATGGCCGTAGACGGAGGCGCGTTTTCTATGTCATGCCCCAAGCTGTCTGTTTACTCAGTGTCTGTTTCTTATTCACCCAAATAACATCCTTGATGGTTAAGAAATGGAATGGGCACGCTTGCTAAACTATTCTTAAACCGTTTCTAGATAGTACCTGAACCCATTGCTGCTATATGATGAACAAAAAGTCACTGTATCAAGAAAACCAAAGTGATGGTGGCTAAAGTCTTTCCTAGTATCTTACAATGCTCTTCAGCTTACATCTTGGAAAATGGTTGTTTTGAATATCAATAGGCCATGGTTTTAATATAAGCTTGAACTTTCTTTCAGCTAGTATTCACAAAAGGTTTGTGTGTGGGCATCTTCTCCAATCCCATCTTCAGTGAACTCCCCCTTACTCCCAGTTGTGTTCCTTAACTTAGCTGTGTCCCGTATATGAGTTACTGACCTCAAATAGTGGACCCCAAAATACATGTAAACGGCTCATACAAGGACACCTCAAACTTTAATTATGCTTAATTTCCATAAAGGCATATCTCATTCTAATCAAACATCTGGGGCTCACTCAATGTATATCAGCTATCTTTCATGTGAGGTTAATTTGTCTTTTTTTTTTTTTTATCTTTAAGCTTGGTAAACCTGAGAAGGATTTGATAAGCCGTAAGATCTGTAAAGATGAACTTTGGACCATTCCTTTTTTTCCAGCTAAGCCAACAGAACCCTTCAGGCTTTCTGCTTATCCCTTGGCGGCAATATCACCAGACCCAGCTACCTGGAACAGCATAACTGAAGCGTCTCCTTCCTTTGGAAGCCTGTCCCTCCTCCACTCATGATACTGCCCAGGCTAACGTCACCAAGGTCCCTCTTGCTGCCAAACATGTTGGACTCCTTTGGGACCTGCATCTCACGAGACGTTCTTGACACCATTTCCTTCTTGAAGCTTCCTCCTTCCTCCTACATTCATCAGCTGAACACCTCTGAAACCTATATGCTCTAGCAGGTGGCTTTCACTCTCCCATCAAAGCCCACAGTGATGTCAGATTCTAGCCCATCCTTTGCACTCCCCTTTCGGCCCGGTCCAGAATCTCCTATCCCGGCTAGTGGCGCTACCATACCATTTAGTGATCTTTCTTAGCAGCCTAGGGGAGAGTCTCAATCTGCTACTCCCGTGGCATATCCATCCTGCCTGGGTATTTCTGTCTAGAGTTCTCTGCAGAACGGCCACAACAGCCATATGTCACGTCCTCTTCATTTGCCCGATATGTGGCCTCCCTCTGGTTGCAGTAAATCTCTCCATCCCTCTGAAAGCAAGGCAAAGGAGCCTTCTTCCCATCCTTGCAGTCAGTAACTGATTGCCTTCAGTGAAAACTCTGACTTCCCGAGAGTCCCCTAACGCCCCAGTGTTCTCTCCTGTGCATCTGCTCAGCCGGCCCTTCTGCGTTCATGACACTTTACTTTCCACGTTCATTTCCATATTCCTTGCATTTTCCTCTTTACAAGAAGTCAGCAGGCTTGCTTCTCGCTCAGAGAAGTCTGCTGGCGAGATGAAAAGCAGAAGTCGTCTGAAAGACATTTCCTTCCTGCCTTTTATTTCCAAAACTCTAAAATTACCAAAGTCAAGAAGGAGACGAGGTACCTTTCAGGAAATCCTGGAAGAGAATCTTTCTCTGGAGTCAGGAGGGGAAAATCATACGCCCTCCTGTCTGGCAGTTCGGAGGGCAGGGCGGGGTGGGGACTGAAACTTTCGAAAGACAACTTTGCTGTTTCTGGCTTTGGCATTTCCTGGGTCAAATGGCAACCCGCATTTCCGTGCCATCACCGTATGCCCTGCTCTTTTTGGAATTATATTCATCCCAGACTGAGACAGGAGTGACTCAGATCGGCTCTCCCAGCTTGTAACTTAGAGATGCGGAAAACTGTCCCCAGGCCTCCAAGACTCTGAAAGCTGGTTTTGGAAAGAGAGAGACTTTATTTTTAACTGACTCACAAGAGTGTAAATTTTTAGGTGACGTAGCATAGCATGCCATTTCGATACATGTAGAGTACTGTGTCATGATTAAACCAAGTAAACTGGCTCACCACTGAGATGTTTAGATTCTTTGACTTAGGAACATTCATACTGTCCATGGGTAATTTTATATGTGCAATTAATTGATGTCAACCATAGTCATCCTCTTGTACCTCAGAGCTCTACAAGTTCTTTCTTCTCTCGGTTATATGCCTGCCCCTGTTAGCCCTCCTTCCTCTTTTCCCATCTCTTACATGCTCTTCATAGGTTCTGGCAACCTTTACGTCTGCTTGCTCTCTAGTCCTGAAGAGATCAGCATCAGCTTTCAGGTGTAAATGAGAATGTCCCCGGTTTGCTCATCCTCTCTCCGTGGCTTCTACTGCCCTCCCCCAATCAAAGACTCCCTTTTTCCCTCAGGTCCATAGATTGACCTCGTAGGGGTAGCAATCATAGCTCTTCCTCGGTGCATACCAGGCGATCAACAAACCCCTACTGAACAATAAAGATGGATTTATTTTTCTAGGAATATGCTTGTCTCGGGGTCCAGACCATCTCTCCCACTAAAAAGAAAAACACAAGGTTGCTGCATGGTTATAGGGACAGACCTTCCTGGGGGTGGCAAGGGAGTGAAGGAAAGACAAACACAGACAGAAATCTGAGCTCTCAGTGGGAGAAACTGCAGCACCCAGGAAGCTCAGCCTGTTTGTTATATACAGTTGAACATGGAGGAGGGTTATTTCACACAGCTGAACAAAGAGGTGGGGTTGTTACACACAAGTAAACAAGGACGCAGAGCCCACAGCTGGATAAACAGGCAGGTTCAGTCTTCATAGAAGAAACCTCTGGAGGGGGGCAGTCAGTCTTCGAGTCCTGAACATCTCGGGGAGAAAGTTATGATGGGCGTCTCCTGCAGACACTGTCAACATCCACACAGACAGAAGGGAAGGCTTCCCATTTCCCTCAGGTCTAAGGCTGGAGTCCTATCTATAGCGGATCTTGTAACAACAACATGCATTCATTCAGGACCCCACACACTCAGGGCTTCCTCCACTATCCACGCAAGGCGAAATGCTTAAAATACATTCTGGAAAAGTCTATGAACTGGCAAGAAACTAAGATGTAGAGAAGCAGGAAGACAGGATGAAGGCCAGAGCCAGAGGGAGCAGAAGTCACCCTGTGGCCCCAAGGCTATTCGCTAAACCTGAATCTGAACATTGCTTTCTGCAACCCTGCCTGAAAGGGCAGAAGGAAAAGGTAACATCTGCTTACTAGAAGACCAGTATAAATGGACCCCCCATAAGCAAAATAAAAGAATGAGGAAGAAATAACAGTGTTTTTGAAAGCCCACTCCCAAACTCACCAAAGCTGACACACATAAGCCAGAAAGCAGGTCTAGAAGCAGTTTGGAAAATTTGGAGCATACCAACGAGAGACTGTGACCATAATGCAACTAAAACAAGGTCTTTTTTTTGAGACAGGGTTTCTCTGTTGCTTTGGAGCCTGTCCTTGAACTAGCTCTTGTAGACCAGGCTGTGCTCGAACTCACAGACATCCGCCTGCCTCTGCCTCGCGAGTGCTGGGATTAAAGGGTGCGCCACCACCGCCAGGCTAAAACAAGGTTTAATTTCAGAAGGTAACTGACCTGGTGGTACAGACAGGACTGTAATCCCTGCACTTGGGAGGAAGAGTCGGAAGATCAAGAATTTGAGGCCAGCTTGGGTATAGAATAAAACCTTATCTCAAATGATAATAAAAATAAAACAATTTAAATAGGTAAAGATAACTAGAAAAATTGATAGGCTAAGAGAGTTGTGGTCAAGAAGCAAGGCTGTATGGAGATAGAATAAAGCTGCAAGGCTATCTATGTATTAGATATTTGATACTAGGTATTAAAGCTTCGGAAGCAACGAGTAATTAATGAGAATTGTAAGAGAACCTCTTGAGATGTAAAGAGCTTAAAGGTTAGAAAAAGAACCGTGAAATAAAGGCAAATAGAAGAAAGTAATAAAGGCAAAATAATAAATCTGGAAACGAACACACAGCTAAAAAAAACACCTGCCCAAGTTAATCTAAGACTTGTAAATGTACAAACCTTGTGGAAGACAATGTAGAAAAAAAAGGAACACACCTATGTGACTAATATATCATATAATATATTATACACACAATTTACAGATTACAAAGAGATTGTTGTTTTCATGCTAATCAATTTGGAAACTGAACAAGACAGTGAGGACAAAGTCATAATCATGCAAGAACTTACACCCATCGATACTTTCCAGGAGGGAAAATTCAGCCTAAAACAGTTCTGCGAAGGTTTTTTGGTCAAACACTCGATGGGTGGGAAAGTCTGGCCTTATTCAAGCTGTCCCACAGTGTAGCATAGGGGCTTCTTTTTCAGGTCATTTCGTGGAGCTAGCGTAGCATGACACCAAAATCTGATCGTAAGAGCGTGAGGAAGAAACTATCCAGTCCAATGTCACTCAGTATAGATGTAAACCCCTGGTTGGCATTTTAGCAATTTCCACCTGGCAAAATAAGACATCATAGCCAAACCAGCTTACTGATGAATACAAATCGGGCTACCGTGAGGGAAGCAATTAGGGGAATTCACCACGTTAAAGACCTGGTGGTAATCTGAACATATGCCGCCATTGGTCATCCACCCAAAGTTCACGGACAGTTAAGAATGCTTCTCTGCGTGTTTGTTTTTTAAGACAGGCTCTCACGTTGACACCTGGCCAGTCTGGAACTTTCTGTGTAGACCAGACTGGCTTCACAGGGATCCATCTGCCTCTGCCTCTCTGAGTGCAAGGATTACAGACAATTGCCACCACACGCTTCAGGAATGCTTTTCTTGAAGAAGGGAATTGATAGAGAACTTCAGAAATTATCACAAGCTACGCTTCCTCTGAAAATCGAGCACAGCTACTTAGTGAGTTTGAGGCCAGTAAGCTACAGGAGAGCCGAGAGAGAGAGAGAGAGAGAGAGAGAGAGAGAGAGAGAGAGAGAGAGAGAGAGACACAGAGACAGAGACAGACAGAGACAGACAGGCAGACAGAGATTGAATTTTTAAAAGACATGTGTATGGCTATGTTAAGTAGCTTGATTTACTAAGGGGAGCAGAGGAAGCTCTGAGTGATAAATAGTAAACTGAGACACGAAGTGAGTCATTGTGCTTCAGTTGGTTATTCATACAGCAGCAGGTGGAACTAAAAACTTAGCAAGTGTTCGTATTGATAACTTCAAAAAAATCTTGGAAAATCTGAACTCAAATATACATTTTTTGTTCCTTGCTATATTTATTAGCTTATTTTGTCTCAGATTTAATTCTTGTAAACCACAAGAAACCTTTCTAAACGATGAGGGGTTATGTAAAACGGGTCAGACAGGCAAAGAAGAAATAGGGGAAGTATAGAAGCTTTTTTTTTTTTAAACAGGTCACCTGTAATTTACATTGCACGTCTCCAGTGCGGTGCACGTAGGTCTCCCTGCATTTGTTCTTCTGCTCTGAGAGTAGAGCCCTACAGAGTCCGTCATGCCTGGTGATCTCATCGCTCTGAGAGTAGAGCCCCACTCCCACCCCGGCGTCAGTCACACCAGATGAGCGCATTGCTCTGAGAGTGGAGCCCCACAGCGTCAGTCAAGCCAGGCAACCGCATCCAGGTCCTCTGCAAGAGTGGTGCATGCCCAGTTCGACCCAGGTCCTCTGCAAGAGTGGTGCATGCCCAGTTCGACCCAGGTCCTCTGCAAGAGTGGTACATGCTTCTGACCATTGAGCTGTCTCTTCAGCTCTACCTAGGTACTTTTGAGATAGCGTTTCCTATGTAGCCCAGGCTGGCCTTGAAGCTACTACATTCAAGTCTTGGAACTCATGGTCCTTCTTCCTTAGCCTCTCTCTGACTGCTGAATTTAGACCTTGCCTCGTTTGCTTTCTTTCAGGATGATGGTTATAATTCTTTGTCCTGAGAACTTCCACTCTTCTAGTTATTCCATGAGCATTCTTATTTTCATAGACATCTTCTACCAGCTCATAAAATTGGAGCCCCCGGGGACCAATGTGTTAGAACCATTGCTGGAGTTGAAATATCTATGGAGAGCTGATGTGGGATTCCCCTCTGTATGCTGTGAATACCATTGGTTAATAAAGAAACTGTCTTGAGCCTGTGCAGGGAATAGAGGTAGGTGGGAGAAAACTAAACTGAATGCTGGGAGAAAGGAGGCAGAGTCAGGGAAAAGCCATGTAGCCCCACCAGAGACAGACTCTGGAACTTTTCTCAGTAAGCCACAGCCTTGTGGCGTTACACAGATTAATAGAAATAGGTTAAATTAAGATGTAAGAGTTAGCCAATAAGAAGCTAGAGCTAATGGGCCAAGCAGTGATTTAATTAATACAGTTTCTGTGTGATTATTTTGGGGCTAAGTGGCCAGGGAACTAACTAGCAGCCTCCCCCAACAGATAGCCATCTTGTCTAACTAAATCTCTTGGGGCATGTCTGGGGCAACTTATGACATAACCAACAGTTAGGACTATTGCACTATGCAGTAGATAGATCTATCAGTGGAAGACTGAGCTGGAATCTCTCAAAAAACCATTAACTATTTGGAGTACCTGCTGCCTCCCACAGTTTTCAACCAGCCAGTAAAGAGAAAAACATGTGTTACCGATTCTGCATAAGGACTAGGCAGCAGAGCTGTGGGGACGAGTCTGGGCCCTGCTCTGAGTTAGTTCATACTACAAGCAAGAGTGTCTTTCAGGCTGCCCCTTGCCCTGGGTGACTCCATTTTGGGTATAAATATTGAGACAGAATGACTCAGCATCTCACTGTGACTCTGCGAGTAACCAGCCATTATCTTTCCAGAACAGACCATTGGGTTCAGACAGACAACTTATTAATGTAAATAAAATTTTGCTGCCAGCGAATTTATGAAGTCAGGAAGACATGGACATATGGGCTTATCAGAATCGTATCACAAAAGACAGGCCTATAAGCTTATCAAATATAGCAGATATAATCCCTTCACCCAGGGCTATCGAAGAAGGAGCACCCCAAAGCTGAGTCACGGCAACATACTGACCCATCACCCAGTCATTCATGATAAGTCTTGGACAGGAAAATTGCTGCAACCAAGGACCTCTGCCTCATTTCCTGGGCTCCAGCTCAAATTCAGTTTCTCCTGCCCAAGACATTTAGCCTGCTTCATATTGCCTACTACCTGGACATCACGCTCTGATGCCCTGATCAATTCTGTGTCTGTGGTTCTTCAAGCATCCTACTTTGTCCTACTATAACTCTCTCTCTCTCTCTCTCTCTCTCTCTCTCTCTCTCTCTCTCTCTCTCTCTCTCTCTCTCTCTCTCTCTCTCTGGTGTGTCTCCTTCCCCCCGGCCAAGGTACAACTCATACGATACCCAGACTTTGTTTTAGCTGAGAATGGAAAAGATAAAGGAAAAAGTATAAATAGGAAGGAACAAGGAAAAGCAAGCTTAAAAATCTACTCAGACAAACCATCACATAAATAAGAAAAAACATTTGTGGCCGTTCTGTAGCTGTATGTGTGTGGGTGTGTATATTTCTGGTGTGTTATTAATAATTAAGATTGAATGGAAGCCCATGTTGACTGACAACCATGGATAGCAAGGGAGATCAGGAGTTCTTGGTGAGTGTGCTGGTACGTTTTTGTCAACTTGGCACAAACCTAGACATAGACAGAAGGAGGAATCTTAATTAAGAAAATACCCCATCTCAGCCGGGTGGTGGTGGTGCACACCTTTAATCCCGGCACTAAGGGAGGCAGAGGTAGGCTGATCTCTGTGAGTTCGAGGCCAGCCTGGTCTACAAGAGCTAGTTCCAGGACAGGCTCAAAGAAAGAAAGAAAGAAAGAGAGAGAGAGAGAGAGAGAGAGAGAGAGAGAGAGAGAGAGAGAAAGGAAGGAAGGAAAAGAAAATGCCCCATCTTGACCATCCCATTCCCTCATGTTCTTCTCCCCTCCCCCTTCTCTCCTCCTCCTCCCCTTCTGCCCTCTCTTCTTTGCCTACACCCAAGGGGAGAGCAAGGAAAGAGATATCTTGATTGAGGGAACCATTATGGGGCTAGCAAGAAGCCTGGCACTAGGGAAATTCCCAGAAATCCACAAGGATGACTCCTAGCAAGAGTGGAGAGGGTGGCTGAACTGGCCTTCCCTGTAATCAGATTGATGACTACCTTACTTGTCATCATGGAACCTACTTCACCCAGCATCTGATAGAAGCAGATGCTGAGATCCACAGTGGAGTACCGGGCTGAGCTCCCAAAGTCCAGTCGAAGAGAGAGAGGGGGGTGATAATATGAGCAAAGGGGTCAAGACCAATATCAGGACACCCACAGAAACACCTGACCTGACCTAGTGGGAGCTCATTGGCTCCAGACTGACAGTGGGGGGAATCAGCATAGGACCACACTAAGCTGGTGACAGTTGTATGGCTGGAGCAGTCTGTGGGGTCACTGGCATCGGATCAGGATTTATCCCTAGTGTTTGAACTGGCTTTTTGAAGACCATTTTCTCTGGAAGAATACCTTGCTCAGCTTAGATATAGAGGGGAAGGGCCTTGGTCCTGCCTCAAAGCAATGTGCTAGATTTTGTGGACTCCCCATGGGAAGCCTTACCCTTTCTGAGGAGTGGCCTAGAAAATCTGATACTGAGTTGTAACTGTCCTGCTCTTGCAGACTGCCCTTATCAGTGGCTGATGTCTTTATTTCTTTTCAAAACAGCAATCCCAGCACTCGGAAGGCAGAGGCAGGCGGATCTCTGTGAGTGTGAGTTCTAGGCCAGCCTGGTCTACAAGAGCTAGTTCCAGGACAGGCTCCAAAGCTAAAGAGAAACCCTATCTCGAAAAACTAAAAAAAAAAAAAAAAAAAAAAAACAGCTCTGAATTTGAACGAGATGCCTGGACTGTTGCAAATTGTTTTTGAGACTGTGCTATGAGAAGATGGACATCTGGTCTCTCAAACTCTTTCTTAGGAAGCTCCAGAGACTCCTTTCTTCCTGCACAGAGCTGAGGCGCATGCTGACCGGGAGAGAGGCCTTGATGTCTTAGGGACGCCACTTCGGTGGTTCAGTAAGTTTTTCTCCTCTTCCTCCTGACTCACCCTCTTCACTTCTGTCTCCCGAAAGTCCTTCTTATCCACGATTCTCGCCTCTCCCTTATATTTCTCTAGATGGCTTATTAATGTTAGACAGATGTCTCCAGACAGAGGAGGTGTGCACAGCCTTGTAGGTGGTTGTCTACTCTGTTGACTTCATCTCCTTTGCGAAGAGACTTCTGTTGTTAATATTCCCTGGAGTTCAGGAGATAAATATGTACTCAACTTACAGTCCTGTGTGAGTATTAACCAATTAGCGAATCTATGGGGCACCCCCTGAGCTAAGTAGGTTCACTGTTCACCATCCACAATCTTTGGAGCCCAGGGATGGCCCACTTGGCTAACACCGCTTCTAGGCATAGAATTAGTCCAGGTTTGTCCCAAAGAGCACGGGAAGAAGGAAAGGGGCCAGCTGGGTGGGGAGGTCCCAAGAGTCCTTGTTGAAGGCCATTGTCGCCAGGTCCTTACTAGCAGACCACAGCACATCCTGCTCCCACAGCGTCCTCCCCTCCCGACACAGCTCCACAAGATATTCGGGCTTTGTTCTTGCCTAGAAAGGAAAAGTACAAACTGGGAAGGGACAGGGAGGAGCAGGATAAGAAAGCCCAGGCTGGCTGTGAACAAGAAAGAACATTTTTAGATTTGGGGAGAGGAGGAGGAGGACTTCCCCAAAGCTGAAGGTATCTCCCTCCAATAAGCAGTTTCTTCCCAAACTTTATGCGTTGAGCATTTTCTTTATTTCTCTTGGATTTCTCTGTGATCTGCTGCCAGAAAACACAGCTCTGTATATCAATAGCCCAGAAGCAGATGAAGTCCGGGAAGGAAGCTTCTGGAATGATCATATAAAAGACTCAGAAGGGGATGTGGAATTTGCAGAGGAAGGGCTCCTCATTTTGCTCTGATTGGAGTCTAAACTTAGGTCCCATATAAACAAGTGTGGCAGGCATGAGAAGCTTTTCATGATGGGACAGCATCTCTTCCCTTGTCTGTTTTTAGCGTCCTGGAGGACGTTTTATGTTGCTCCTGCTGGGGTTTGAAGACAGAGCTCTTGAGAAGACAGGCCCTGGCCTCAGAGTGGTTTGTCAACTCGTCCATGTTGTACTCAGCGAACACTGCTAACGGTGTCTACTAACATGCATTTGAAGGCGTTCTGGATGAACGATCTAGCATCAGGAGCCAAGCATCTACACCGAAACTTAAAATCTCAATTACTATTCGCAACATCTAGAAGAAGAACAACAAAAACAAACTACACTTGCAAACGATGCAATGCCACCCAAGGCTTTGGAGGCCAACAACTTTAAAATATGAGAATGGAATTAACAGAAGCCCCGAAAAGGAAGAAAGAATACGTACCATGAGATAAGAGAATAGGAACTGCAAAGGCTTCGTAAAGAGGTTTCTTTTGTTATTTTAACTCACGTCTCTGTGTGGGTGTGTGCACACGAGTGCAGTGCAGGGGAAAGCGAGAAGCGTTGTATTCCAAGGAGCTTACGGGGGTGGGGGTGGGGGTTAGGAGCCAAGATATGAGGCCTGGTGAACTCAGGACTCCTGCAAAAGCAGTATATGCTCTTAACTCCCAAGCCATCTCCCCAGCCTGGAACTTATACAATTTTTATTAAATTAAAATAGTGCCTATTAGTCCATAAATTCCCAATTAAATAAAAGAAACTGTTAAGGAGGTTTTCCTAAAATGTAAAAAAAAAAAAAAAAAAAGAAAGAAACTTGAAATTTTGGAATTTTGGGGCATATGTCAGAAATTTTATTTTACTGTATAATTCTGCTAAGAATAAACTAATTAATAGTTATAATAGTATACAGTATAGAAATTGCTAGGCATTCAACTAACCCACTCTAAAAATATTTGCAAAGTAAACAATTTTACAGTTTTAATGTGTAATGTAAATAAAGTTATATTTTTGGTTGTTTCCTCACTCACTAATCTTTATGTTGGTGGACCCAGTTAGGTCAGCAGGTTTGTTTCCTTTTGATACGTGCTGATGCAGACAGCAGCAGCTGAGCGTGCGGTATGACTCGCTCAAATTACCCAGCTAACCATGTGGAGCCGGTTGGGAATGGAGCAGAAAGGCCTGACTCACTGCCTTCCTTGTCTTTCCGAGTTGCAAAATCTCCCTTCTTCCTGTTGACATAGCTGGCTTACCAGCACATCTTTGGTACCTAGCAGAGTACTCAATCTGGTGCCCGACAGAGAGAAATACAGCCCGGGCTCCTATTAGCTCCCTCGCCCCCACAGAACTCATAAAGTAGGGTCTTCCACGAACACCAGCAAGTTAGGCAGACCTCCACCAAAGGCAGTGCCTACTGGCCGATGTTGGAGACCCTCACCAAAGGCCGTGCCTACTGGCCAATGTTGGAAGGTGAAAAAAACCCTTCTTTGTTTCTTAAAAGGGCTATTTATTAGTAGTATGTATATATCAAGGCAGGGTCTCTCACTTGAATCCAGAGCTCAGCAGTTCAGCCAGTCTGGCTAGCCAGGATCCCCAGCCTTTGCCTGCCGAGTACCATAAGGACGATTGACCACCATATATATCTACCTGGCTCTAGGAGGATGATGCGGATCTGAATTCTGTATGTAACATCTCACAGTACAGTTCCGTAAGAAACAAACTAGCTGATTATGGTGGTTCACGCCTGTAAAGCCAGCACTTGGAAGGCTGAGCAGGAGGCCGTAAAAGTTCTAGGCCACTCTGAACTTCAGACTGGGACCTTGTCAATAAATAAATAAATAAATAAGAAATAAGAAAGAAATGACACACCCAAAAATAACCCAGAGGAGTTTTTCAAACCTAAATTTAAAATAAGACCCCCTCCAATAAAAATAAGAGATTTTTTTTCAAAGGCTAACACTAATTAGATCACACCAGAACATCGATTGCAGCCTTATGTAAATCGGAAAAGCCAAAGGGGCCAATCAGGTCAACTTATGCTGATCAACCCATAGAGAAACTGTTCTGATCAATCATTTTATTTTCTTCTTGCTCCTGGCCTTTGCTGTCTGAAAGCTGCCACTAACTATATTCTATGTTATACACTACACAAATTATCTAAATATATGTTTCCATACAGCCTCCTCTTGATACTTGTGCTTGAATTTCATGCCCTTTTCTCAATCTTTCACCAACTTTGTGCTTGCCTGGCTGAATCCCAGCCGTCTGTGATACACTGGCCCCAAAGGTCACGGTTCAGTATGTAAAAAGACAATCTTGAGAGCTTGTCAGTGAGCAAGGTTTATATCAGATTATTTGCTATTTCCGTAAGCAATCAGTTGGCTCAGTCAGATCAACATGGCTAGAAATTCTGAAATATCCTACTCTGCTAAGATGTCATCCCTATTAGGGATTCTGAATTTGAGCGTTAGGCCTTTGCTAACATTAAGCATGTATTTTCACGGTTTGGCGAACATGGCTCAGTTGGTAACCATCCAGTCTAGCACAATCAGCAAGCTCAGTGAGAAACCCTGATTCAAAAAGATTAAAGTGGAGAGCGACTGAGGGGGGACATGATATAAAACTCTTGTCTCTACGCAAACCTGCACATATGTGTGCATACATACACAGACATATACATATAGACACATACATCTACATACAATAAAAATAAAATGTGTATTTTCAAAGGGTTTTATTATTTTATTTTTGTTTTGTTTTATCTTGTTTTTTTTTTTTTTTAGATAAGGCCATACTACTCACTATGTAGTCCTTGCTGACAGAACACTAGCCCGGCCCCAAGCTCACAGAGACCCTTCCGGCCTCTGCCTCCTGCCTGAGTGACGCAATTCATGTGCCATCACAGCTGCTTGGGGTTATTCTTTTACATTGGAGACCCACAGCACAGTTTGAAGGCCAGTGAGGACGAGTGGAGCTTGGTCCAGGATTGTCAGGCTGGGGCTGGTTCTTGGGTCAGGGGGACTGTTATGGCCGACAAGCCTCGTGTATCTGAAGCCTATAAAAGCCTATGGGGCCAGAAGTTTGGTCATCCAGAATGGGCCCCAGCCTAGTGAGCCCCAGGTGGACCACACTAAAGGGAGGAGTGTGATACACCTGTGGGGAAGAATAACTCCCCCTCTTGATGAGCTGCTCTGGAGCCAGCTCTGTCTCTGTCTCTAGTGGAAGCCGTTTGTATTGGAGACCCACTCATATTCGCATTTCTCCGTCTGCCTCACCTCACTTGGTGGTGTCAGGTCCAAAGCGTACCCTACTTCCTCCCAAAAGGGCAGGCCCACTGATTTGATTCCAGACTGAGTCTAGCTGGACTTCAGAAAGATTTCTGGGCGTCAGATAAAAGCTGGCATTGCTCAGGAGCTTGTGAAATGGGCTCCCTCTGCTAAACGAAGCCATTTCCCTTGGCGCCGGCAGAAGGGAGATGTTTCTCCATAAACCCGGGGTTGCATATAAAAACCCTGACTCCCACAGTCCCTGTTAGAAATATTTTCTAACACGAGCTCTCTGTCGACGCAAAAATCCCAATCAAGCCGAATCAAAACAAGCCGAATTAAAAGATATCCAGGTTTAATAGGACTCTTGCTCTCGGGTGGCCCCCGAGGGGAACCGGGAAGCCGCCAATGCGATGGGAGGGGGGGAGGACACGTGTTGACTTTTCTGGGGAGCAGTTTAAATAGACTGGGGGGAGCGGTCCTTATCTTCTCTGGGGAGGTGTCAAGGTGCAAGGGGCACAGGGGCCGGGCTTCCAAAGATGGAGGCCAGAGACCGGGCTTTACAGTCCCTATTCACAAATACCTGGTATATTTCTCAGAGCCCCCCCCCCCCCCAGCATCCTGGCCCTTCTCACCTCCTCCTCTGCCTTAAAGCCCCAGGCTACTGAGTGCACAGACTTCCCTCCCGGCAACTTCTCATCTTCCCTATAAGCCAAGTGATTTTTCCACTCCCCACTTCCCCAGCCTTGGCCATGTTCAGCCTTCTGCTTTTTCTCAGCTCTGGACTCTTCCAGATGCCTCTGGATGTTCTCTCTGATCCACAGTAAAAGCCCGTGCCTCACTGTGGAGCTTTTTTGGTGGCTTCTTGACTGCGCTCCTGTATACAGGCTGCCAGGGCTTGTTAGCCCAGTTGTTACACACTGTATACAGGGGGTGCATTATGCCCAGAGGCCACATAAACTCACGTGCAAGAGACGCTTCTCACATAAGAGGAACGGAGAAATCCACTGCTTTAATTATCCCAATACTAAGGGTAAATTATGTCCAATATATTTATTTGCCTAAAACTCAGCTCCACTTGTCACAACAAGTCAAAGTGAAGAGAAAAATTAGGCCTTGAAGACATATTTTATAGATAGCTGCCGTCTGTCTCAACGGGACCATGAAAAGCCTGCTCAAGAATTAGACTGTCATCCTGACTCTTGTCTCCTGTTCATCCCTCCCTGTTTTTCATGTGTCTTGGGGGGGGGGGGGGGACAAGACGATTTCACCTTCTGAAAGTTAGGAGAAACTCAGGTCTTCCAAGTCAACAAAACAGAGGACGTTCTTAGGTGTTGGTGAGGGCTTGTCGCTCCCTCTACTCAGAGTAAGCTAGACCTGTGTTTATAGCACTTCCTTGTATGTGTGTGCTATGCATGTCTGTGTGTTGTGTGCTGTGTGTGTGTATATGCATGCCTATGTGTTGTGCGCTGTGTGTGTGCTGTATGTATGCATGTCTATGTATTGTGTGCTGTGTGCATGTATGTGTGTGTATGTTGGGTCCACAGGGGTCGCGCAAAGATAGGGGGACTGACCATTAAAGTCTACTAAACCAGAAGCAAACTTTATTCCAGAGAAAGAAAAAAAAAATCTCCATGGAGCACAAAAATCTTATGAGCTAGCTGAGACCGCAGCCAGAAACGGGCTCTTATGACTGTGGCAATGGGCTGTTTCCAAACGTCCCTCTTTATAGCAAGAAGCAAGCATTAGGCGTAAACAAAAGATTTTTTTTTTCAATCTCGAGGTAAAACTCAGGTTCAAATGGCCCTTTTCTACACCTTCCATTAACAGAGCTTTTTAGTTAAACTAGTGTTTGTACTTAGCCCATTGTTTCTCTCTGGCACTCTCTGATGGTGTTTACCAAGGCTCTATGCTCCGCTGATACTGCCTGTTTTTGCTTAGCAGGGAAGGGTATGGACAATGCATGACCAAAAGTCAGGTACATCCCGTCATTTAAAAGTTAACTCAGCCCACATCAGTCGCTGGTCATGGGTGGCCAGGGGTTATCTAAAAGCTGACCCCCAGTTTGCAAAGCGACTCTCAGTCTGCAGAGTGGCGATTCTCATTTTGCAGAGGGCTACTTTAGCCTTGCAGACAGAGCTACGGGTTGTAAAGCAAAGTAACCCACTGTTAATAGCTAATCCTTAAGCTGCTGAGAAAGCTGCTGACAGTCTGCTCTCGTCATCCTAGGCTTACAACTTTATATTTCTTTACTTCTCCATTCCTATTTCTGGAACCTACATTTCTATTTTCTTATTCTTGGGCTCTTCGTGTATAAGCATGTCTATGTGTTATATGGTGTGCTCTGTGTGTGGCGTGTGCACATGTGTGTGTGGTATGGTTTGTGGATTCGTGTGTTTGTGCGTGTGGATGTTCCAATCAGGATCTCACACATTCGAGACAAGCCTTCTACTCCTGAGCTACTCCTGCAGCTGTCACCTGCTCCCTTACACTCTCAGAGAAAGCCAAAGTCATCTGATGCCCCCAGCTGCCACTTTCCAGCCCGTTGGCTTCCAAAGGCCAGGATCTTAGTGCAGCCCGGGAGGGGGGGGGAAGGAGGGGAATAGCTTGTGTGGAGGTGTGGAGAGACATTCCCATCTTTCCTGCAGGCCTCCTTGGCTCAGCCACACTCTGTCAATTACTGCGTGTTCCCCACCAGAAAGCATTAAGAACGTGTTTGGACAACATGAGTAAAAATATTCCACAAATATCAATTCCTTATTCCACATGCTTCAAAAGACTTCTGTGTGGGGAGAGAAGCGCTCCTTATGTCTTTTTTCTTTTTTTTTAAGATTGTTTTTATTGAGCTATACATTTTCCCCCACTCTCCTTCCTCCCTCCCCTCTCCCCTCCCTATGCCTTTAATATGTTTTCGTTGTCTTTTGAAAAGGGGACCCTCAGAAAATGAGCAGGAAGTAAAGGGCAGCAAAATAGGAGAACCGCTTCGTAGCCAACTAAGTCACATGACACTCTGCCAGGCACATTTGCCTGCGTAGTCAAATTCATCCCTTTACTGCTTCCCCTAGCCCAGGCGGGCCTGGAACGGACGGAGGTCCTCCTCCTAGGTCTGTCTCCTGAAACCACAACCTGAGCTCCATGCCTGCTGAGTCCACATTCTTTATCCCACCCATGAAAGCATGAAAATCTTACACGCATTTACGGGATATCACGTGACATTTTAATACACGTGCGTATTGTATGCGTGTGTCAGGTTCAGCACACGTAGCTCCTCCACCTCGTTTCTTCATAGTGATTCTATTCAAACTCCTTCCTTCTGTTTCCTATACGCAGGGTTTGGTTCTTTTCTGTAGTCACTCTGCTTTGCAAAGCTCTTTTCTTTTGTAAATTTGCACTTATTTGTTTAGTGTGCGTGTGCGCGCACCCACCTGCACATGCCATGGCATGTATGAGAAGGTCAGAAGACACATGTGGAGGTCAGAAGACACATGTCACAGCAAATATGTGGAGGTCAGAAGACCAATGTCACAGCAAGTATGTATGTGGAGGTCAGAAGGAAGACATGTCACAGCATGTATGAGGTCAAAAGACCCATATCACAGCGTGTATGTGGAGGTCAGAAGACAGTATGTAGTAGTTGGTTCTTTTCTTCCACTATGTGGATCCCAGGAATCCAGCTGAGGCTGTGAGACTTAACAGCCAGCACCTTCAGCTGCTGAGCAGTCACAGGCCCCAGAACGTGCGTCCATTACTTGGTAGATGGTGCTCACCTTCCTCTAGCCCTCTTTCCCATAGATATTTATAAAATGACTGATTTCCTTCATCCTTGCTCAGTCTCCACGTGGGAGACAGAACAGTGTCTTTATTTCCATCTGCAGGTGGCTTTCGGTCAGAACGGGGATGCTCGGAGTCCACCTGTCTAGGTCTGTGATTCCGAGATGGTACGATGAGGAACTTGCTCCCTGACCCACAGAGAATCACCAGTTACAGGGTTAATAAGGAGCAAAGCTGACTCTCATCAAGACGTGTTTGTCCCAATGGCTTTTTTTTTAAATATTTATTTATTTATTATGTATACAATAGTCTGTCTGTATGTCTGCAGGCCAGAAGAGGGCACCAGATCCCATTACAGATGGTTGTGAGCCACCATGTGGTTGCTGCGGAATTGAACTCAGGACCTTTGGAAGAGCAGGCAATGCTCTTAACCGCTGAGCCATCTCTCCAGCCCCTCCCAATGGCTTTTAAACAGTGCAGTTAGCCCAAGATGGAGGACTTCCAATGGTGTACAGACAGACTCACAGACAGCCCAAGATGGAGGACTTCTGATGGTGTACAGCAAGACTCACAGACAGGCTCAGCTCTGTGCTGTATGTATGGGTCTGCTTACATCGCAGAGTTCAATAAGATGGGGACAGTCTGGTGCGAGAGGTCCATGGGTCCCCTCCTGTCAGTCAGGAGTTTGGGGCTGGATCTTTGGTCCAGCTGGGTGACTGCTCCTTAAATGATCTTCTACGCTAACTTCTTCCCCATTTGCCAGGAGGAGCCTCTATAGGGAAGAAGGGAAATCACAGCTGTTTGTCCTTGTTGAAAAGTTCTGTGATTGCCTGTGGCAGAAAGGCCGACGTGTCTACCCTTGCTGCTTTTGCTGCACTAACGGATTTGCCTGGAGTTGTTCAAGCCCCAGACTAGCCCCTCAACAAGGCCTCTACTGTGGAAGTGGAGTCAGTGAATTCCAGAGTTAACAGATTTCAAAGGTTTTAGGATTAGCAGCAGGTCTGGTCTAGTTTCTGCTTGCTGAAAGGACTAACTGTGCCGAGGGGCCACCCACTGACTGCCCGAGGTTAGATTCAGCAGGGATAAGGGAAGTGTTTATTCAAGGTGGCCTGAGCAAAGACCCTTGTCCTCTCCAAGACCGAAACAGCCACACCGTGCAGCCCAGAAGGTGTCAGGAGGATCAGTCTATGAACAGACAAACAGACAGGTAGGAAAATGCCTAGCCAGGTGGGACTGGCCTGCACTCTGTTGGCAAGCCCTTAATAGTGCTTATCAGATGATCCAGAAAAGGTAGAAGAATCAGAGGCTAATAGCCTCAGGAAGGCTGTTTGGAGAACTAGAAAATGGCCAAAATAGATCACAAGAAGAAGTCAGTTTGGGGGAGGGAGAGAAAAGGAAGCGGGAAGCCAAGTTTCTATAAAGCAGAAGACTTCCTGATGCATGAACAGCCAAACAAAACACCAGTTGTGCTACGGCCTGAACTAAGGTACCGTACGGACAGTCGCTTGTCACAGGAAACTATGCTAGATGCAAAAAGGAAGGCTTAAATAAACCTAATAAAATACGCAAAGAGAGTACAGAGAAACAGCAGGAAATTAACCAAGGAGAAGCCTCTGCTCAGTGTCTCCTCAGCTGACCCGACAGCCTAGCCTGAGGTGACCCCGCTGTCCCGCGCCTCTCTTACCCACCAGCAGGCACTGTCCGGTCCGGGTATTTTCTATCTTACGTCATAGCCCCACCACCCCTTTACCCAGATTTCACTTTCCAGGGTTTCAGGAAACAGACCGCCAACCAGTTCCAAAAGTACTAGATGGAAAATTCCAGACACAAACGACTTCTAAGTTTTAAATTTCTACCCTAGTATATTATTTCATATTTTCTATTTTATTAGTGGTTACTGCTATTGCTCTCTTGGTGTGTCTACTCTGTAAATTAAATTTCATCATATATAGAGAACATAACCGTGCAGAACTATATCTATACAGTTCTCGCAGGAGTCTGTACTATCTGTGGCTTCAGGCATTCGTTGGAGGGTGGTCTTAGGACATACTCCCCAAAGATAAGGGGGTGTTCCTGCACTCTGCCCTTCCACCATAGTGAAACGAAGCTACCGTGACTGGAGCACTGGAAGGGCAATGAGGCATTAGATGTAGGTCTGCTGTAAAGAACTCGACTGTCCTTCAGCATCTCTTCTCCTCTCTGGCGCCTCTGGTGCCCCTGTGCTGCCTGGAGCTTTCCGTTGTTCTTTTCAGCTCAGCTCTTCTTATACCCGTGAGACTTCCTGGGCCAAGGCCGTGTTCTACACACAGACAGCAGGCTTGCAAGAACCAGGTCCCTGGGAATCCCGTGGCGTCGTGACACTATTTCAGGCCTGAAGCAAAAATCCACCTTTGAATTTGATGTAAGCGGGAGAATGTGCCTTTGTGTGGTTTAAGCCATTGTTATTTGGGGATTTAAGTCTTAACACCTGTGCTGGTTAGTGAGACCTGTCAAGTGGACGCAGCCTAGAGTCACCTGGGACCGGACGTGGGAAGACTCAGCCCACTGCGATGGTGCCATTCCCCAGGCCGGGGTTCTGAACTACGTAAGCGTGGAGAAACGGGGCCGAGCACAAGCAAGCAAACAAGTGTTTGCCCGTGTTTCTCTGTTCTTGACTGCGGGTGTGATGTGACCACCTGACAGCTTCTGCCGCCCTGACGTCCCCACGGTAAAGCACTCAAACGAACCTGTGCTCCTAGCTGCTTTCTGCCAGAATGCTTCACCACAGCAGGAGAAACAACTGGAACAGAACCCCAACGTTTTCCCACCAAGACTCGGTTTTAAAATAGCATGTCGTCTTTGAATTATATCTAAACATAAATATTATAATATGTAAACATTATATATATATAATATAAGTGAGTTCCTCAACTATATATATAGTTGTGTGTGTGTATATAAGTGTATATATATGCACTTCTTTTCCTTGGCTCTCCTCTCTGCCTCTCAGATGCAGACACTGCTACAGTCTGAGCAGGAGTGCGGTTCGTCAGCTGTGCAGACGGAAGAGCACGCATGGCCTAGGTCTAGCAGACACCCCTAACTCTCTGGCATGAAGAAGGCCGGTGCAGAGTCTATGCAAGAGGACAGAAGGAACAGAAAAGGCCCACAGAATCGCCAAGCAAGAAGAGGCACGGGAGGGAGGAACTGAAAGTCGTTGTGGGAAAACATCTGACTGTCACAGACTGCGGGCTGTGTGAGAACTTTGGGGTAGCTGACAGGAACTCAACACTCATTTGTATGTTCTCTAGACTAGGTGTGTTCAAGCTGGCTTCCTGCTTAGACTGTGTTCCTCTGGGTCATGGGTGAAATCTCAACAGTTTTCCAGATCCTATGTCTTCCTCTATTGCTCTCCACCTTATTGTTTTGAGGCAGGGTCTCTTGCTGATGTCTTAGTTTGGGTTTCTATCACTGTGAAGAGACACCATGACTATGGCAACTCTTACAGGAAAAACATTTAATTGAGGGACTCACTCACAGTTTCAGAGGTTCAGTCCATTATCTTTATGGTGGGGAGCATGGAGGTATGCAGGCAGATGTGCTGAAGGAGTAGCTGAGAGTCCTCATCTTGCAGACAACAGGAAGTCAACTGAGACACTGGGTGGTATCCTGCGCATAGGAAACCTCAAAGACCACCCTACAGTGACACACTTCCTCCAACAAAACCATACCTCATAATAGTGCCATTCTCTATGAGTTTATGGGGGCCAATTACATTCAAACTACCACACTGGACCTTGCTGATTAAGCAAGCCAGCCCCCAGGATCTCTGCTCTCCCCAACATTGGGTTACAGAGGTGTGCCTCTGACTGGAGTTTTATGAGCTGGGGATGAAAACGCAGGTCTTCATGCTGTTCAGCAAATGCTTGACACCCCCTACCCCCCCCACCCCACCCCCCCACCCCCCCACCCCC